>NW_027512749.1:0-300000 GCF_048772815.1 Callospermophilus lateralis
TTACGTCCAATATCCTTAAGTTTTTACCACAGAAATCACACAACAAAATGCACAAAAACAAACAAACAAAAAAACATATAGAACACAGAACAAAACACAAAGAAACAGAAACCTGGTGAAGATACAGAAAAACAGAGGAGCAATGAAATGTCTTGCTGAAGCTCCGGGGTAGGAGCTCCTGCGTGCCCGGCTGCAACTTTCTACCCTTTCAGAGAAATTCCATACAGAACAGAACAGAGGACAGAACAATTCTTGTTACTGTCCTGGACAGGAGTACATGTGAGACTCCCCAGGCCACCTCTCTGTCATCAGAAGACATCTCCCTTAACCGGATATCAGATGTTATAAAGGCACCACCTACCTATGGAGGCCTCCTCCACCAGGTGCTTGCTAATAGTTTTAGTGCGATGGTTCACTGCAGTGCTCCCTGGACCGAAGGCTCACTCCAAGGCTTTGGAACTTGTCTCTCCAGCCCTGAGCCCTGGAGGAAAGGCCAGCGTCAGAATTTCCAGCTGTCTGGTCTTGTGATCTGGTCACGTCATCTCGCTTGGGAACTCCAAAATGTTAGACCAGGATGCAAGAAAAGACCACTGACTCCAATTAAAATCAAATTAAGGCAAGCTTATTAGTTCAACCGGCTAGGCTGACTCTCCTTCTCAAAACGGCGGGAAAAAGACAGCATCCCCACCTTTCCTACACCCCAGCTTTATAGCCCAAAAAGTTACACAAAAAGGGAGTATCAGAAAACAGAACTTTGACAAGCATCACACTAATTCTAGTTTACATTTTTTATTTGCTGGCCCCAGCATCAGAAATTATGAGGACCATTAGAGCCTCAGAGAGGGTCCTTGTCTGGCCAGGGAAGGCCAATATTTATGAGGTGTCAGTAAGGTTTCAGAGAGGGCTGTGATCTGGTCAGTAAGACAGGCATGGGTGAGTTCAAGGCATGGGCAGGCATTCCAAGCAGGTTCAGACTTTGCAGTAATTTATAGTAAAGCAAAAATTATCTTTCCATGGCTTTGTGGCAAGATGGCTCCCAATATTAATGTAAGATCAGGTTGAGTGATCACCCCTGTCCCTTCCTTTTTGAAACTCCTCTACCACCTCCAAGGTTGTGAACTCCTGAGCATTTTCCATTCCAGATAAGTATTCACAGAATTTCTAACTCTTCTCCTCTAATTGTGTCTTACTTGGGGCAAAGGTAATGTCAAAGCATTGTTCTGGATGAGAGTGGGAAGATTATTGTATATCACATATTTGCATACACATTGGATTCATTTTCCAATTTTCCATTTGAAATACTGAATTCCTGACACTAACCCATACCCTACTAGACTCTGACTAATAATCCTAATATGATGGTGAAACATAACCCAAGCAGAATAGAAATACAAGCCGTTCAGAGGAGGCATGGTGTGTAGTTGGAATTGCCTTTTGCATTATATAGTATAGGAGCTATAAATCTAGTCAATTTTTTGTTGAAATAATTCTACATGTGTTTTTAAAGTTAACAAATATGGGAATCCTGTCTCCCTTTCTCTGTAGCACATGTATTTTTTTATGCACATAGAGAATCCTACCTGGTATCACACGTACATTCTTGTGAGGTGGCTGAATTGGCAGATACAAATTGTGAGAAGAGATCACTACTCCTAAACGCTGTTCGAACTGAAAATTCAACCTATGGGTGAGCTTCCTATTTCAATAACATTATACATAAATCCATGTTCAGTAAAATGAATATTTTTGCATCTGTGGATTATATATATTTCATGATGAATTTCGATTGGCATATATATTGCTACTTTTTTTTTCTTTTTTTTGGTTGTTCAAAACGTTACAAAGCTCTTGACATATCATATTTCATACATTAGATTCAAGTGGGTTATGAACTCCCATTTTTACCCCAAATAAAAATTGCAGAATCACATTGGTTACATATCCACATTTTTACATAAGGCCCTATTAGTTAATGTTGTATTCTGCTACCTTTCCTATACTCTATGATCCCCCCTCTTTTCCCCTCCCATCTTCTCTCTCTACCCCATCTACTGTAATTAATTTCTCTCCTTGTTTATTTTCCCATTCCCTTCACAACCTGTTATATGTAATTTTGTATAACAATGAGGGTCTCCCTTCATTACCATGCAATTTCCCTTTTCTCTCCCTTTCCCTCCCACCTCATGTCTCTGTTAATGTAAATCTTTTCTTCCTGCTCTTCCTCCCTGCTCTGTTCTTAGTTGCTCTCATTATATCCAAGAAGACATTTGGTATTTGTTTTTTTGGGATTGGCTAGTTTCACTAAGCATAATCTGCTCTATTACCATCCATTTCCCTGAAAATTTCATGATTTTGTCATATTTTAGTGCTGCGTAATACTCCATGGTGTATAAATGCCACATTTTTGTTATCCATTCATCTATTGAAGGGCATCTAGGTTGGGTCCACAGTGCAGCAATTGTGAATTGTACTGCTAAGAACATCGATGTGGCAGTATCCCAGAGGTACACTATTTTAAGGTCTTCAGGAAATAATCCGAGAAGGGCAATAGCTGGGTCAAATTGTGGTTCCATTCCAAGCTTTCCCAGGAATCTCCATACTGCTTTCCAAATTGGCCGCACCAGTTTGCGGGAACAGCTCTCCTCATAGGCCTCGTTTGGTCCATCTTCTCTACATTAAGAAGAGAGAGGCTTACTCAGACACAACCCTTCATCCTGACCAGGTTGTTTGCCAGGTTGTTTTGGTCTTTCAGGTCTTTCATAGCTGCCTACATCTTCTCCAGGGATCAAATATGCATGGACCTTTGAGGTTCTCAGTAGGTGGCAGATCCCCTACATTGCTGTATTGCAAGACGAACCCTGTCCCTTCTCTTTTGTAAAGTTAGATTGAGGGAACAGTGTATGGTTAGGGTTAATAACATGTTCAATTTGGGTTCGGAATCATTCTGATTGATGAATAATGGTATTGGGAACCTGCGATATTTATAAAACTATAGAGGTGAAATATAAGTATAAAAACAGAAATCTAGGTAAGATTTGTAGCCCAGAAGGGAATGAGGCCCTTTATTGGGATACTTAGCTTTTAATTATGTTCTGCACGTTTGTCTCAGATAAATTGATAATCAATGGCATAGGACCTTGTACCTTGGAAGATTGATTGTAGAAGAGAACTTCCACTCAAATTTGGATAGTCGGTAGGATTAGGAAGAGAGTCGGTAGGTTTAGGAAGAAGAGTGAGTATAAAATTTGGATCAAATGTTCTTTAGCAATAGGGTTTCATTTACACAGTGAATGTAAATGTCAGCACATGCGAAGAGTCAGTCACAATGATGAACTGCGGAAAATATAGGAAAGAAGATATCAATAGAGACATTACAAAATCAGGCAATTGTAAAGTGAGTGATAGGTTTTCACATTTTCAACAGGATCGAGATTGAATACATAATTTTAGGAAGAAACAAATATGTAGTCACCGATAGAAATGACATTTGAAAGCATTAGGCAAACTGGAAATGGATGTTTTTAGTAATCCATATTCAACTTCCATTTAGGATTTGGTGCAATCATAAGTGTGACCTTTGCATTTTGTGCCCAGAAAATTATTGTGATAAAATATATATGTAGATCATGTGACATGAGTATTTTTTCCACCATTTCTATGAGCAATATTTGAAGACATATAAATTAGTATTGGGGGTACAAAGTGGTGTACCCTGTGTCTATGAATATAGAGATAATGCATGAATAGAACATACTGTAAATAAATAATATAACTGGTTCCACTTTAAATAATGGATTGAATTATTATCTGAAAATATATAAGAAATCATATATTGACATACAATCATTAATTCCAACCAGTTATATATCTAATTGTCATCTTAGGGTTATTGTTTATCATGAAGTGTGTGTGAGTTTTGCTTAAAAAGTGATTATGGAAATCGAAAATAATATGTTTGGAAAGAAGTCTCATGAAATTACCAGTCAAGAAATATGGAGGAATCCATCTGTTCTGAAGCAGGAAGTCATTGAAAGTGAAACAAATGCCTATAAATTTGCTAAATTGTGGATGAAATATATATCCTGTGATGTGCATAAACTGATGAAATAGTATGTACCAGTGTTGAATAAAAATGAACGTCAAAATACACATCATGTACCATTGGAATCTACTTGCATTGATGTTAAACTGGGTCAGTTACTGTAAAAATATTAGGATTCGCGTGCATCACTCACCGAAGTTAGTTTTCTTTTTTTTTAAATTTTTATTTATGCTTGTTCAAAACATTACATAGTTCTTGATACATCATATTTGTCACTTTGATTCAAGTGGGTTATGAACTCCCATTTTTACCCCGTATACAGATTGCAGAATCACATCAGTTACACATGCATTGATTCACATATTGCCATACTAGTGTCTGTTGTATTCTTCTGCCTTACCTATCCTCTACTGTCCCCCCTCCCCTCCCCTCTTCTCTCTCTACCCCCTCTACAGTAATAAATTTCTCCCCCTTGTATTTTTTTCCCTTTCTTCTTGTATGTAATTTTGTATAACGCTGAGGGTCTCCTTCCATTTCCATGCAATATCCCTTCTCTCTCCCTTTCCCTCCCACCTCTCATCCCTGTTTTAATGTTAATCTTCTTCTCATCCTCTTCATACCTATTCTGTTCTTAGTTAATCTCCTTATATCAAAGAAGATATTTGGCATTTGTTTTGAAGGGATTGGGTAGCTTCACTTAGCATAATCTGCTCTAGTGCCATCCATTTCCCTGCAAATTCTATGATTTTGTCATTTTTTAATGCAGAGTAATACTCCATTCTGTATAAATGCCACATTTTTTTATCCATTCATCTATTGAAGGGCATATAGGTTGGTTCCACAGTCTTGCTATTGTGAATTGTGCTGCTATGTACATCGATGTAGCAGAGTCCCTGCAGCATGCTCTTTTTAGGTCTTTAGGGAATTGACCGAGAAGGGGAATAGCTGGGTCAAATGGTGGTTTCATTCCCAGCTTTCCAAGAAATCTCCATACTGCTTTCCAAATTGGAGGCACCAATTTGCAGTCTCACCAGCAATGTACAAGTGTACCTGTTTCCCCACATTCTCACCAACACTTGTTGTTTGACTTCATAATGGCTGCCAATCTTACTGGAGTGAGATGGTATCTTAGGGTGGTTTTGATTCACCTTTCTCTGACTACTGGAGATTGTGAGCATTTTTTCATGTACTTGTTGATTATATGTCCTCCTCTGAGATGTCTGTTGAGGTCCTCGGCCCATTTGTTGATTGGGTTATTTGTTATCTTATTGTTTAATTTTTTGAGTTCTTTGTATACTCTGGATATTAGGGCTCTATCTGAAGTGTGAGGAGTAAAGATTTGTTCCCAGAATTTAGGCTCCCTATTTACCTCTCTTATTGTTTCTTTTGCTGAGAAAACCTTTTTACTTTGAGTAAGTCCCATGTGTTGATTCTAGTTATTAACTCTTGTTATTAACTCTTGTGCTATGGATGTCCTATTGAGGAATTTGAAGCCTGAGCCCACAGTATGTAGATCGTAGCGAACTTTTTCTTCTATCAGACGCCATGTCTCTGATTTGATATCAAGGTCCTTGATCCATTTTGAGTGAACTTTTGTGCATGCAAGAGAAAGGGATTCAGTTTCATTTTGTTACATATGGATTTCCAGTTTTTCCAGCACCATTTGTTGAAGATGCTATCCTTCCTCCATTGCATGCTTTTAGCTCCTTTATCAAATAGAAGATTGTTGTAGCATTGTGGATTAATCTCTGTGTCCTCCATTCTGTACCATTGGTCCACCCACCTGTTTTGGTACCAGTACCATGCTGTCATTGTTACTATTGCTCTGAAATTTAGTTTGAAATCTGGTATCACTATACCGCCTGATTCACACTTCCTGGTTAGAATTGCTTGTGCTATTCTGGATCTTTTATTTTTCCATATGAATTTCATGATTGCTTTCTCTATTTCTACAAGAAATGCCGTTAGGATTTTGATTGTCATTGCATTAAACCTATAGAGAACTTTTGGGAATATCACCATTTTGATGATGTTAGTTCTCCCTATCCATGAACAGTGTATATTTTTCCATCTTCTAAGATCTTATTCTACTTCTCTTTTTAGGGTTCTGTAGTTTGCATTGTATAAATCTTTCACCTCTTTTGTTAGGTTGATTCCCAAGGATTTTATTTTTATTTTTTTGAGGATATTGTGAATGGAGTATTTTTTTTTCTCATTTCCGTTTCAGAAGTTTTGTCACTGATATAC
This sequence comes from Callospermophilus lateralis, assembly GCF_048772815.1. Classification (NCBI taxonomy): domain Eukaryota; kingdom Metazoa; phylum Chordata; class Mammalia; order Rodentia; family Sciuridae; genus Callospermophilus; species Callospermophilus lateralis. The sequence continues at coordinate 6,290 of NW_027512749.1, forward strand.
AGAAATGCCTTTGACTTATGAATGTTGATTTTATATCCTGCCACATTGCTGAAATCATTTCTTACTTCTAGTAGTTTTTTTTGTAGACCCTTTTGGGTCTTCTATATATTGAATCATGTCAGCTGCAAGTAGTCATAATTTAAGTAATTCTTTTCCTATTTTCATGCCTTTTATTTCTTTCATCTGTCTAATTGCTCTGGCCAGTGTTTCGAGAACTATATTGAATAGAAGTGGTGGTAGAGGACATTTCTGTCTTGTTCCAGATTTTAGAGGGAATGCTTCAATTTTTCTTCATTCAGAATAATGCTAGCCTGAGGCTTAACATAGCTTTTACAATGTTTAGGTAAATTCCTGTTATCTGTAGTTTTTCTAATGTTTTGAACATAAAGTGATGCTAAGGATCTATCCTTCTTATTTATTTTTTGCAGAACCAAGCTTTAGTTTTGTAATTTTTTCAATAGTTTCTTTTGTTTCAATTTTGTTGTTTTCCGCTCTGATTTTAGTTATTTCTTGCCTTCTGCTACATTTGCTGTTGTTTTGCTCTTCCTTTTCTAGGGCTTTGAGATGAAGTGTGAGCTCATTTATTTGTTGTTCTTTCCTATTTTTGAGGAATGACGTCAAGGTGGTGAATTTCCCTCTTAAAACTCCTTTCATTGTGTCCCATAGATTCTGATATGTTGTGTCTGTATTTTCATTTATCTCGAAGAATTTTTTGATTTTCTCATTTATGTCTTCTGTAACACATTAATCATTCAGTAACATGTTGTTCATTTTCAATGTGATGTAGGATTTTTTCTTCCTTCTTTTTCATTGGTTTCCAGATTCATTCCATTGTAATCCAATAAAATTCATAGTATTATGTCCACCACTTTATATTTACTGAGGGTTGCTCTATGGCATAATACATGGTCTATTTTTTAGAAGGATCCATGTGTTGCTAAAAAAAAGTATATCCACTTGATGATGGTTGATATATTCTATATATGTCAGTTAAGTCTAGGTTATTGATTGTGATATTGAGTTCTATAGTTTCTTTATTCAACTTTTATTTGGAGGATCTGTCCAATGGTGAGAGAGGTGTGTTGAAGTCATCCATAATTATTGTGTTGTGGTCTATTTGATTCTTGAACTTGAGGAGAATTTGTTTTATGAACGTCACAGCACCATTTAATGGTGCGTAAATATTGATAATTTTTATGTCTTGTTGGTGAATGGTTCCTTTTAACAGTATATAATTTCCTTCATTATCCCTTTTGATTAAATTAGTCTTGAAGTCGATTTAATTCGATTTGAGGATGGCCACCCCTGCTTGCTTATGAGGACCATGTGCATGGTATATTTTTTCCCAACCTTTCACCTTCAGCCTGTGTATGTCTTTTCCATTCAGATATGTCTCCTGGAGGCAACATATTGTTGGATTTGTTTTTTGAATCCAAGTTACAAGCCTATGTTGCTTTATTTGAGAGTTTAAGCCATTAATGTTTAGAGTTACTATTGATATATGGTTTCTACTGCCAGCCATGTTTGAATATTTATCGCTTTTTTAAATTTACTTTGTTTCTCCATGATTAGCTTTTCCCCCGCCCTCTGTCATTACTGAGGCACTTCCCACTGATGGTTTTGGTTGTTGTTTTTCATTTCTTCCTCGTGTAGTGTTTTGCTCAAGACACTTTGCAATGGTGGTTTTCTGGCTGCAAATTCTTTTAGCTTTTGTTTATCATGAAAGATTTTTATTTCGTTGTCATACCTGAAGCTGAATTTTGCTGGATACAGAATTCTTGTTTGGCATCCATTGTCTTTCAATGTTTGAAATACGTTGTTCCAGGATCCTCTCACTTTCAGTGTCTATGATGAAAAATAGGTTGCTAACCTTATTGGTTTACCCCTGAATGTAATCTTCCTCCTTTCTCTTGAAGCTTTTAATGTTTTCTCTTTGTTCTGTATATTGGATATCTTCATAACAATGTGTCTTGGCGTTGGTCTACTGTGATTTTGTGTGCTCTGTGTCCTGTAAGCATCTTCAATTTGTATATCTGTTTCCTTTTTTATTTCTGGAAAATTTTCTGTAATTATTTCATTCAACAGGTTACTCATTGCCATGGTTTGAATCTCTGTACCTTCCTCTATCCAGATGACTCATAAGTTTGGTTTTTTTATGTTATCCCAGATCTCTTGGATGTTTTCTCGTGATTTTTTACCAGCCTTTCTGTGTTGGCTAGACTCTTTTCAAGATGATATATTTTGTCTTCATTATGTGACATTCTGTCTTCTACTTGCTCCACTCGGTTAGTGATACTCTCAATGAGTTTTTAATTTGGTTTATCGTTTCCTTCATTTCTAGAATTATTCTTTGAATTTTTATAATCTCTATCTCCTGATAAAGAAGATTAACTTCTTCTTATATCTGTTTATGTAATTCATTTTCAATGTGTTCTTTCACTGTATTTATTTGCTCTCTCGTATCCTCTTTAAGGTTCCATTCCATCTGTCTAAGGTATTCCTTGAGTTCTTTATATGACCATTTTTCTGATAATTCTAGGTCCTCCTGAATACTTAGGTTATCCTTCATTGTTTGTACTCCTTTTCTTTCTTGCTTTTTGATGCTGCTCATGTTACTTCTTGTTCTGTTTGAGTGCTGAGTTACTGCTTATTCTTATAAATTTATTTGAAGCTTGGGAGGAAAGATATTAGAAGGGATGGGAAGAAGTCACTAAAGAGAATGAGAATAGGCAGGTAGAATTCAAGGATTGGGGAATAAGAAAATTGAAAAGAAATGAAAAGACAAAAGAAAAAAATAGAAAATAAAGAAAGAAATAATTTTTTAAAAATAATAATGATAATTTAAAAATGAAAATTAAAATTTAAAATAATAATAATAATAGTAAAATTAAAAAATGAAAACATTAAAATAAGTTAAAGAACAACACAAAAAATGAAAATGAAAGAAAAAAATAAAAATAAAATAATAATAGTAATAATACATGCAGTCATAGAGTTCAATTAACTTCTCTTCCAGGAGGTGGAGCTGTGCTCACTGGGCCAAGCTTCTCCTCTCAATAGGTGGGAACCAATCACTGTGCAGCAGCTCTTCCTCCCAGACTGGGCGGGTCTCTAATTCTGAGTGCCTAGGACCTTCTCTAGTGTTTCCTCAAGCCAGGCTCCGCTCAACTGTGACGCTCACCACAATACTTGCTACACGTCAGGTCTCTGCTCCCGGTAGCCCTGTTTTCATCAATGCCTGGCACTCTCTCCCGGTTTGCCTTTCTCAGACCCTAGGTTGGAGAGCTTGGGGCTGGGAACCCCCAGCGAATTTGCTTGCTCTCTGGTATCCATGCCCACATTAGCTGGTGTAAGAGACCTCAGTTGTCAGCACTTGTAGGAGCGGTAGCCAGAAATTCCACGCCACGAGTCCCACAGCACACATGATTCCCTCGGTCTGGCCATCTTTCTCACGGGAGACCTGGTAGGGCCCCTTAAGGGAGAGCTGGAAGGGGCCCTTAATGTTTCCCCGCTGTGTGGAGAGAGATGCATAGGGAATTACACACCTGTCGTACTGGTTTCAATGAAGTTATCTCCTCTGCCCATGACGTCAGTTCTCTTCCATGGTGGTATCCCATGCAAATGGTGATCATTCGTTCCTTTTGCCAGGTGACCAATGCAATGGATGGGTCCTGACTGTGTCTCCAAAGCCCCATTTCAATCCAGTGGCCTTTTACCTCTGTAAATTCAGAAGGGCCGACCAGTTATTTCAGAGGGAACGTTAGTTCTGAGTCACAAAAAGCAGGCAAATCTGAGCTTCTATGCAGCCGATCCAGGCTCTGTGTGTTTTCTGAGGGGCCCAGACTGTTCGCACCAGATCCACGTCAAGTCAGCATTGCCTAGTGATTCTGAACAAACAGCATTTAGACAGTTTACGACTCCCTATGCCTGCGCAGCTAAAGAGGTCAGATACTTGATTTCTCCATGTCCGCCACCATGTTGGATCTCCTATATTGCTACTTTTTAATGTCTGTGTGTGTGCGTGTGTGTGTGTGTGTGTGTGTGTGTGTGTATATATATATATATATATATATATATATGATTTGTTATATATTTTTAGATATCAATTCAATTCATTATTTAAAGTGGAACCAGTTATATTATTTATTCACAGGATGGTCTATTCATGCATTATCTCTATATTCATAGACACAGGGTACACCTCTGTGTACCCCTAACACTAATGTATATGTCTTCAAAATATTGCTCCCAGAAATGGTGGAAGAAATACTCATGTCACCTGATCCACATATATATTTTATCACAGTAAAATTCTGAACAAAAAATGTAAAGGTCACACTTATGATTGTACCGAAGCCTAAAAGGAAAGTGAACATGGATAACTAAAAACATCCATGTGAAGGTTGCCTAATGCTCTCAAATGTCAATCCTATTGGTGACAACATATTTGTTTCTTCCAATGATTATATATTCAAACTAAACCCTGTTGAAATTGTCTAATCCTATAACTCACTTTATACTTTGCCTGATTTCATAATGTCTCTATTGATACCTGCTTTCCTGGACACAGTGGGATACAGCGACACAGAAACACTCGCATTGTCAAATGACTTACTAGAAACAATTCCCCCCAAACCAAACAAACCTCATTTCCTACCTCTTCTCAGAACATGAACCAAAACCAGAAACCCACACCCACACCCACAAAGGCACCTCTTTCCTCCAAGTAGGTTGTGACTATTTGGAGAGTCCTCTGACTGTGGGCCATTCTAGGTTCCTCCGAAATGGCCTGTCCTGTCTCAGATTTTGTGTCCTTTGACAAGTCTCTGAAGTTGTCAGGAGCCAGCGGTGAGCCACTACCTGTTTTCTCAGGAAAGGCCTCTCTTCAGAGTTTTCCTGCCATTTGGCCATCCTAAGATCAGTAGGTACCAAGAAAGACTGACTCTGTCCTTGGGAAATTCAAAAAGTAAAACCACTGAGACTGGGACTGGGGCTGTCAATGTTTGACTGGCTTCCTGGATCGCAAGTTCACAGAGTTTCATCACCAAGGAAGTGAGGTGAGGTCACTTCCGTCAGGAACTGAATGAGTTCACTGCCTTGGCAACCAATCTGTCCTAAGAGTTGCTTCCAAGCTTCCCATGAGATGGAGGCTGCCCCTGCTTCCTGTGACACTTTCACAAGTTAGAATGGTATATCACCCATAGGCACCCAGGAGCAGCTCTCCACACAGGTCTCATTTGGTCCATCTTCTCTACATTAAGAATGGAGAGGCTGATTCAGACAGAACCCTTCACCCTGACCAGGTTGTTTTCCATGGAAGATGAATTTTGCACTCTCAGGTCCTTCAGAGTTGCCTACATCTTCTCCAGAGATTATATCTGCATGGACCTTTGAGGTTATCAGCAGGTGGAAGATTCCCTATATTCCTGTATTGTAAGACCAACTCTGTCCCTGCTCTTCTGTAAAGTTAGATTGAGGGAACCATGTATGGTTAGGGTTAATAACATGTTTGATTTGGGTTAGGAATCATTATGCTGAATAAATAATGGTATTGGGAACCTGCAATATGTATAAAAATATATAGGTGAAATATATGTATAAAAACAGAAATCTAAGTAACATTTGAAGCCCAGAAGGGCACTGGGCCCTTGATTGGGATACTTAGCTTTGAAAAAATTGATATACAATGGCATAGGAGCTTGTACTTTGGATCATAGAATGTAGAAGAGAACATCCAGTCAAAAAGGATAGTCGGTAGTGAAAGGTTAATAAAATAGGTACTTGTCACTTACTGTTTTTCTGTATGCTTAACAAAACACTCTTGAAATCTTGAGAAATGTTTGCTAATCTTGTTCCCAGAATGTGCTGTCCCCAACTGCCAAAGTGTAGAATGTACTCCCTCACCCGGTTGCATGCAAACCGACCACTCGCCCTGACCCATCAGTAAACTTCCCTCCCTGCCCTCTCCAAGGAAAATATATATGTTCTGCTTAAACTGTTCTCAGGGCTCTCTGCTCTATTCAAGTGAGCTCCGAGCCCCAGCATGCTGGACCCAGAATGAACCCTTTGCTGTTGGATAAGACAGTCTGTTAGTGGTCTTTTCCTTCCATGCTCGCCCGACCTTTACATATGGAGATTCCACCGAGTTTTGGTAGCGGCGGACAAAAGACCCTAACGGGTTCCTGTCGGGTTAAGTAAGGCGCCTCTTTCTTGTTTCAGTGTTAAGGTTAGGGCTTGGCAAAATGGCTGTCGATGAAGAGCGTGAGTTCTCTCTGATGGTGGCTGACAGACGTGTCACAGAGCCACAGGCCACGTCCCTGGGGAACTTCCCAAAGACTCGGGAAATCGAGGAACAATAGTCTCCTCGACTCAGTAATATTTTATATCTGATTCGGAATTGCCAGCCCATTGGGTTTTGCTGGCTACTCAGTCCTGGTCTCAGTTTTGGATGTCCATTGAATGTTTTTATTGTCTTGTCTTGTCTGTGTCATGTGTCTTGCATTCACTCTTTGTGTATCTTTCATTATGGGACACAGCACTTCAATGCCCCTGTCTCTGACCCTTGATCACTGGACCAAAGTCCGCTTAAGGGCTCAGAATCTTTCTTTTTTAGTTAAACGCTGGACCTTTCAGAATCTCTGTGCCTCAGAATGGCCCACCTTTGAATTTGGATGGCCCCTAGAAGGATCTTTCTACTTCCCACTAATTTAAGAAGTCAGAGATATTGTCTTTCACCCGGGCACACATAGCCATCCGGATCAACAGCCATATATCTTAACTTTGCTGGACCTCTGCAAATCTCTTCCTCAATGGGCGAAGCCTTTCTTTGTCCCTTCCCCTGCTCCTACTCCTTCCCCCATGATCTCTCAAACCCTCTGCTCCTCCTCCTCCTCCACCCTTTGTAATCCCTGAGTCACAAGATTTGACTCTACTGGACTCTCTTCCCCCTTATTATACCCTGCCCTCGTCCCCCAACCACCAACACCCTCTAAGTGATTCCCCTGCAGCTGACTCAGCCTCTCTACCACTGGAGGAATCTAAGCTGGCCCAGCGCCCTCCAGAAACTCCCCCGCAGCACACACAGCCCCTCCTCCGCAGGAGGAAGCTAGCCCAGCTAAGGGAACTTGATGGTGGTGAATGATTGAAAACCCTGAAACTCCTGTGATGCTCCCCCTATGTCCCTACGGACCATTGATTGACGAAGGCCATGGGGGGAAAATGTAAGCCTACAAATATTGGCCTTTCTCCTCTTCCAACCTATATAACTGGAAAAATAACAATCCCCCTTTTTCCGAGGACCCCACAGGGCTCACAGGTCTGGTTGAGTCATTGATGTTTTCACATTTGCCTACTTGGGATGACTGTCAACAATTCCTAGGGACTCTCTTCACGACAGAGGAACAAAAGAGAATCTTCCTGGAAGCTATAAAAAAATGTCCTCCGACCAGATTGGAGAGTGATACATCTTCCCAACTTAATCAAAGCTGGTTTTCCTTTGAAACAACCCAACTGGGACACCAACACCATTGAAGTTAGAAAGCATCTGTCCATTTATCGCCAGGTTCTAATAGTGGGCATCCGAGTGGCCACTAGGCGACCAACTAATTTGGCCAAGGTAATAGAGATTATTCAAAGGCCTGATGAATCTCCCTCTATGTTTCTAGAGAGAATTATGGAGGCAAGTAGGAGATATACTCCTTTCGATCCACAGGCAGAGGATCAAAAGGCATCTGTCATGATGGCCTTTATTGGGCAAGCTGCCCTGGATATTAAAAGAAAGTTACAATGCTTAGATGGATTACAAGATATGACTTTGAGAGATTTAGTCAGAGAAGCCAAGAAAATATACCTTAAGAGAGAAACTGAGGAAGAGAATGAAGCAAAGTGAGGATAAAAGAAACAAAAGACAGAATAAGGCGTTGACTAAGGTCCTGGTCACAACAACAAAAGGGCCAGAAATTAAGAAACAGGGAGACAGGAAGGGATACCTGGTCCCATGCCAGAGGCCACCCCTGGCCTCAGATCAATGTACCTACTGTACAAAAAAAAGGACACTGGGCCAAAGAGTGCACTAGAGAGGGACAGCCACGCCAGTCAGCCATTCTGACTCTGGAGGATGACTATGAAAGTCGGGGCTCAGATCTCCTCCCCGAGTTCAGGGTAACTTTTGAAGTGGAGGGTACCCCAGTAATCTTTGAAGTGGATAAAGGGGCAATATACTCATCCCTAGTGTCACATTGGGCCCTCTATCAAATAAAAGGTCTCTAGTTCAAGGGGCTAATGACAGTAAATATCGGGCTTGGACAACTAAGAGGATCATGGACCTGGGGAAAGGAAAAATCCATCACTCCTTCCTAGTAATCCCAGAATTCCTAGGCCCATTGATGGGCAGAGATCTGCTCACCAAGTACCGGGCCAAAATAACTTTTAACCCTGAAGGCCCCCAAGTGGAATTTCTAAATCCTTCACTAAAAACTCCTATAGTCACAGCTCTAAATATGTCAGTAGAAAATGCACATCAACTCACTCACCTTGGTTCAAAGAAACTGCAGGTATTTCTGAAGTATCAAGAACAGAGTTTTCCACTAACTGACTCACAGCAAAAAGAAATAACTAAATGGGTATAAAAAGCCTGTCGAGTCCATCAATTGGTAAATGCTTACCCTTCCAAGCTTCCTGCAGGAAAGCACCTACGAGGAACCAGACCAGGACAATTCTGGGCAGTTGACTTTACTGAAATTAAGCCAGCAAGGTATGGACATAAATATCTTCTAGTCTTTGTAGATACATTTTTAGGATGGATTGAAGCCTTCCCCACTAAAAGAAAAAAAAAGGAAACAGTGCAAATGGTGGTCAAGCAGATCCTGAAAGACATTTTTCAAAGATACGGCCTGCCAAAGGTAATACGGTCTGATAATGCACCGGCGTTCGTGGCCCAAGTAAGTCAGGGGTTAGCCAGGAACCTGGGGATTCATTGGAAGTTTTATTGTGCTTACAGACCCTAGAGTTCAGGACAGGTAGAAAGAATGAATAGAACCATTAAAGAGACCTCAACAAAATTAAGCTTAGAGACCAGCATAAATGATTGGACTATGCTCATGCCTTATACAATGTTTCGTGCAAGAAATACGCCCTCTGTTTCTTTGAGTAACCACACCCCCTGTGAATATCTAGGGTGCCTCTCCTCCAGTAATGGACCAAAGCCCAACTCTAAGACCTAACGATCCCTTTCACACCCCCTTGCTTGACAGACTTAAAGCTCTTGAAAGATCTCAGTGATACCTGTGGAAAAAGCTGGCCACTGCCTACCAAACTGGGGACGAGGGGACTCCACATTGATATCAAGTAAGAGATTCATCTACATAAGATGATATCAGGTGTCATCCCTGGAACCCCACTGGAAAGGACCATACCAGGTGGTACTTAAAACATCTACAGTGGTAAAGGTAGATGGAATCACTTCCTGGATCCATGCCTCTCATCTCAAGCCTGCGCCCTGTCCACACTCTGGCTGGAAACTGGAAAAGACTGGTAACACTTTCAAATTGCATATTCACCATGTGGATAAGCCTATAGACTCTCCCCTCGGCCACAAGTAGTCCTAACCCTCATCAGCCCGTTCAGCAGCGTTGGCTGATCACAAATTCTACTGGAAAAGAAGTATAATCTATCTCGCATACAGCCCACTTAGGGACCTGGTGACCATCTCTCCACCCAGACATTTGTCAGCTGGCTATAGGTCTTTCCTAATGGGATATCCCTGATGAAGAGGATCCCACTAAAATTCCATTAAATCCCTTCCTTACCATAGATAATGGAAACAAACATTATGGATGTAGGGACACACGAGCCAGATGCAGGTTGGCTAGCCTAGATTACTGTGTTTACCCGGCCGACTGTCAAAGCCATAAACAGCCATGGCTATGTGGGGGAAAAGCCGACTTCTTCTGTAAGTCATGGGGATGTGAGCATACAGGGGCTGCCTGATGGAACCCAAACTCCGCATTAAATTCAGTACACAGCATTGGCCATATTACGAATTAGAAAACAAAAACTGATGGCAACCAGAGGGGACTCTAGATCCTCAAATCCTGTGTGACCTTTTTAACATCTGCTGGTGCTCAAAAGGGTAAAAGGAGATTCCACTATGTAGAGGCCTTTTCCCTTCTTCGCTCACATCCTGAACTATGCTTATCCAATAGATCCTCACCTTCAGCCTTCTGCTCCAGAGTCTCTGCTGTCACTCCCACCTCAGCAACCTGATTTCTCCACTACAATTATTAGATCAAAAATCCAAATCTCTGCTGGTTCTCAGACCATTGCCCCCTTGCTGACGTAGCAAGTACTGAGGTACCCCTCCACCCACTCACTCCTCTCTTCTCCTGTCAGTGCCCGCACCGGGTCCCACCAGGTCCTCTTACCAACTAAACCAAGGCTCAAACCAGCTGAGGAGAGCCCTCAGACCCATATCCAAGATGTAATAAAAATTGCCTTTAAAGTTGCTTTGTCATCACTGAAAACAGTTTACTAAGAATTTAAAGTCCCTAACATGTGTTTTGGGATACTCACAACCATCTTCTTCTTTGCTCTACCTGTTCTACTGCTCAAATATTTGTTGCTAGGAAAATTCCAAACCACTTTCCAATTATTTTTTTACATCTCTCTTTTCTCATTCTCAGATACTCTGAGCTGCTCTCAGCCCCACCTTCTCCGTCTTTCCCCTCTGTACCAGGCCCACAGAAAAGTCTTTAACTGACCTTCTCCAGAAGTCTTCACCATGGCTGACTTTAGGACTTTCAGCAAAAGAGTCCCTATAAAAAAGTTCAATGTAGTTAAACTTCCTATTTTCATGTTGCCCTGTTCTACTTGGCCACTGGCTAAAAAAATTAGCACTCCTAATCAAGACACCCCCTTACTAGTTTTTCACAAAAATATGTGAACAAGGCCTCTGGCCTTGACATGGGGCTTCACAGAGATGGCTACATTTCTAAGTTAACGAAGTTAGCAACTGGGCTCCGTGGTAACAGCTGGCAATGGGAAAATAAGAAAGGGAAGAAAAAGCTCTTTCCCTCCCAGGTGTCCTTGAAAAGTTAACTTGCCCAGAACCGAGGAAAAAACAGAAACAAAACTGCTTTTTTCAACTTCTGCAGACTGTGAACTTCTGAGCCCCTTCCATTACATGTTGGGTACAAAATTCTGAAACTACCTAAACTTGGGTTTCAGAGGATTACTTGATTACAACAGAATCAATGCCCTCTGAATCTGGTTGCCACCAAATAGGACTGTTTTCCTGTCTTCAGTGCTATCTTAGGTGAGTTGCCTTGTCCTTCCCTACTACAGCATGATTCTATATACTTAAACATTGTTAATGTTTTCATGAAATGGTCAACAGATGTGATTAATCGTGTAATCGTGCAGATGTTTCCCAGAGTGCTCTATCACAATGCAGGTTCATTTGAAGATCAAATAGGGGGGCATTCAACCCGGTTCCACTGAAAATATATATCCCTCAACTTAGCCATCATATTAGGAATAGAAATTGCTGCACTGGTGGCCACGGGAACCACTGCCTTTGTCCATGGGACTCAACAAATGACCCAACAAATGACAGCAATAGACCAAAACTAAGATATTAGAAACCTCCATCAGAGCTTTGCATGAGTCTTTTACCTCTCTCTCTGAAGTTGTTTTTCAGACCACTCGAGGGTTGGACCTCCTTGTCATGAGAGAAGGGGCCTCTTTGCTGCATTGAGAGAAGAAAGTTGTTTGTATGCCGAGCATACTGGAGTTGTAATAAAATCTAAGAGTAAATTAAAAAGATTCCTTGAAAAGCATCAAAGAGACAGAGAGGCCCAAAAAAGTTGGTTTGAGTCTTGGTTCACACAGTCTTCCTGGTTAACTACGTTTTTATCAACCCTGGCCGGTCCAATAATAATCCTCATATTATTGCTAACTATTAAACCCTGTTTTCTCAACCGTGTAATGTCTTTTCTCCAGGCTCAAATTGGACGAGTTAAACTTATGGTAATACCCCACTAGTATACATAGAATGTGACACCCCCCAATGATCATTTTTATGATTAAAAGTAGCCAGAAGAAGAAGTGGGGAATAAAAGGTTAATAAAATAGGTACTTGTCACTTCCTGTTTTTCTGTATGCTTAACAAAACACTGTTGAAATCTTGAGAAATGCTTGCAAATCTTGTTCCCAGTATGTGCTGTCCCCAACTGCCCAACTGCAGAATGTGCTCCCTCACCCAGTTGCACGCAAATCGCCCACTCGCCCTGATCCATCAATAAACTTCCCTCCCTGCCCTCTCCAGGTAAAGTATATAAGCTCTACTTAAGCGATTCTCAGGGCTATCTGCTCTATTCAAGTGAGCTCTGAGCACCAGCATGCTGGACACTCAATAAACCCTTTGCTGTTGCATGAGATAGTCTGTTGGTGGTTTCCTCCTGCGAAGCTCGCCCGACATTTACTATAATGATTGAAAGTAGAAGAGAACATCCAGTCAAAAAGGGATTGTTGATAGAAATAGGAAGATAGTACGTTTAGGAAGAAGTGTGAGTATAGGATTTGGAACAAAAGTTTGTTAGCTACAGGGTTTCGGTTACAGAGTGATTGTTAAAGTCAGCACAGGTGAAGAGTCAGTCACAATGATGAACTGGGGAAAACATGAAGTAAAGCAGATATAAATAGAGACATTACAAAATAAGGCAAAGTGTAAAGTGAGTGATAGGATTAGACATTTTGAACAGGGTTGAGTTTGAATACATAATTTAGGAAGAAACAAATATGTAGTCACCAATAGGATTGACATTTGAGAGCATTAGGCAAATTTCAGGTGGATGAATATTTCTGAGAATAATCTTGTGAATAGTTGATTATAAATCCACATACATGAACATGAATGAATTTAGGGAGTGTACATAAGACACATATATTTCATATTTAGAAAAATCTGGAGAGTACACACAGACAAAAAAAGTAGCAATATATGTCAATCAAAATTCATCATAAAATATATATCATCCACAGATCCAAAAATATTCATTTTACTGAACATGGATTTATGTATAATGTTGTTCAACTAGGAAGCTCACCCATTGTTTCAATATTCAGTACCAACAGGGTTTAGTAGGAGTGATCTCGTCTCACAATTTGTATCTGCCAAGTAAACCAAATCACAAGAACAAACGTGTGGTACCAGGTAGGATTGTATATGTCCATATTAAAATACACATGCTGAATAGGCTACAGAGAAAGGGAGACAGGAATTCACATGTTTGTTAACTTTAAAAATACATGGAGAACTATTTCAACAAACAATTGACTAGATTTATAACTCCTACTCTGTATCATGCAGAAGGGAAGTCCAACTATACGCCGTGCCTCCTCTGAACTATTTGTATTTCTATTCTGTTTGGGTTATTTTTCTCCATCATATTAGGATTAGTAGTCAGAGTCTGGTAGGGTATGGGTTAGTGTCAGGGATTCAGTATTTTGAATGGAAAACAGGAAATTGAATCCAATGTGTATGCAAACATATGCTACAGAAAAATCTTTCCACTCTCATCCAGAACAATGCCTTGACATTACCTTCGCCTCAAGAAAAACACAATTAGAGTAGAAGAGTTAAAAAATTTGTGAATACCTATCTGGATTGGAAAATGCTCCCGATTTCACATCATTGGAGTTGGTAGAGGAGTTTCTAAAAGTAATGGACAGGGTAAACACTCCACAAACCTCGAGCTCTGCTGGCCTAAATATTTTTGAGGATCTGCCTCTGAGGTTGAGCACTTGAAATATATGCTGTTGTCAGGATCTTTGGCTTACTTTGTAGTGAGACCATCAAAGCTGGGTCTGCATCTATGTGATCTGGATGACATGGTTACTTACTTTCCAATGAAATGAGGCAACAGTGCTGAATTCTCTCTTTGTACGTAAACTGTGGCCTCTGAGGGCTAATTGTCTCTTCGTGTGGACTGTGAAGCCATTTGGCCATCCTCTAATTTTCGTGGTGTTTTTGCTGCTGCTCTGGGAGTTTGGTATTTGCTTCACAAAATACGAGTTCAAATGGGACACAGTACTGGAGGAGTTCTGTCAGGTGTGGGGGGAAGGGTCTGGAGGAGAATGCACCAAACAGTATTTTATCCCACGTAGCTTGCCCCCTTGACAATAGCAACATGATTCAGAACATTGCCCTGAAACCTCTCCATATAACAAGATTCCTTTACATATAAGGGTCTGCTGGCTACACCATGTCAGTCACAAGCCATTTGGAATCCAATGGTAGATCCTCATGGCCCTACCACTGATGTTTTATCAAACACCTGCACACCACTGCTCTGGGCCACTACTCAGCAGGATCCAACTTACTGGCATCTCTGTTCTAAACCATTTTCATGAAACCCAGTAAATCAAGGTACTGTCTGGTATACTCATGATCAGCAACAAGACATCCAAAAGTTTTCCAGTGCCACCTGGTCATGGGAATTTCAAAAATTTCATGGTATTTATCTAACCATTTTTCAAAGATGAAGTTGGAGTCACTGTGGGTTTCAATCATTCAGGAATCATTAAATGGTGAGGAAGCTCATTTCAATGATAGCTCTAAAGAACTCTCACAGGCAAGGCTTCTGAAAGAGTGCCCAAAGAGGCCACATAAAGCCAGGCCCATTGAGGTCTACAAGGTGAGGCCCATGTGTGTTTTGACTCTCAACTCAGCCTGCCAAGTCTTTAATAATAAAATCATGTTATATCCTGGCAGAGATTGCCAGTGCTCTGTGGAAAGCCACCCTGGGCCTAGATCTCAGTTTCCAATGGCGACTCTCATGCATGGCCTACTAAAATTCCAACAAAATTCATGGCAATATTTCTCTGACTTTAGTTCCACAACTCAGTCTCTAAGGGGAATCACACCAGAGTTCAAGCCCAGGTGGACACAGTCATTTTTTCCAACCGACACACAAATGACCAAAATTATAACCAAAACACCTCCACATGACACTAATCCTCTTCCATGTAGAGACTCATCCTCACCACTGGCGAAGGTTTTTATGAGGAGCGCAGCCAAAGACAGTTTCCAAAATAAGCTCGCTTGCCCCTCATTTGCCTAAAGTCAGGGTGGCCTGGACACCCTTCCTGTGAACCAGGAGTGACAAAATAAGCATGCCTTTAATACTGCTCTGTTTCTCCAATTTGAGCCCTACTGATTTTCAGATATAGATTCTTTATTTCATTTGGAGTCATGTGAAAACCCAAGCACCACTGCAGGGCTTGGAAGAACTCATTTCATCCAAAGAATCCCTATTCTCACTTGATAGAGGTCATGAACCTAACAGAGATAGGCAAGTGACTTCATCCACAATGACTGATCTTTTTGCAATTATGGTTTTGGATGGACACAAGCGATCATTCTTTAGATCCATCAGGAGCTGAGAATCTAAGTCACAGCCACACATAAGACCAAAAGGCTAATTCAGCCACATCCCTTACCAAAGCAATTAAGCAAAGAGCCACAGATGATGCCCATTCATTTCCATTTCAAAACTGTTTTCCTCAGGCTTCACAGAGGGGTGGCCTGAGGCAAAGGCCTTCCAGATATTCAGGGCAACAGAAAAATAGTTAAGCAAAAGATCCAAAGTAGGGTCTCTCCTCTGAGACTTTCCTGGTCACACTGATATTTGACATTCAGGGCAACAGAACAATAGTTAAGCAAAAGATCCAAAGTAGGGTCTCTCCACTGAGACTTTCCTGGTCACACTGATATCTGAGTTTTCTGAGAATCTCGCCATTCTCTTAAGCTATCTAGTACATGGCCATGTCACAGGGCTTGGAGGTGGTACATATCTTGGAAACAAAACCATGAGCCAATTCTGGAGAATGGCCAGAATTCAGGAAGAAAACAGGAACTTAGGTAGATAGCAGGTGTTGCCCATGGATAAGACAGGTTGCATTCCATTCATTAATTGGCCAGGATGAATTATGGGAAGATTTATACTAGACTAGACATATATTAATGCATTATCTTTTCAAATGTCTACAACAACGGACACAGTGAAATACACAGACATAGGAACATTAGTCTGGTCAAACGACTTACTAGAAATAGTCCACTGCAAACGAAAAAACCGACTTTCCTACCTATTCTCAGAACATGAGACAGAACCACAAACACACACCCACTCCCACAAAGGCACCTCCTTTCCTCAAGTAGGTCTGTGACTATCCAAAGTGTTCTCTGACTTGTGGGCCATACTATCTTCTCCCAAAATGGCCTGTCCTCTATCAGATCTGGTTTCCTTGGCCAACTCTGCGAAGGTGTCAGGAAAAAGTGGTGAGCCACTACCTGCTTTCTCAGGAAAGGTCCCTCTTCAGAGCTCTCCTCCATTTGTCCTTCCTCACATCAGTAGGTACCAAAAAAGACTGACTCTGTCCTTGTTAAATCCAACCAAGTGAGCCCACTGATACTGGGACTGGGACTGCTTCTGGGTGCCTGACTTCTTGGATACCAAGTTCAGAGAGTTCCATCACCAAGGAAATGAGGTATGTCACTTTCTTTGGAACTGAATGAGGTCACTGCCTTGGCAAACACTTTGTCCTTAGAGTTGCTTCCAAGGGTCCCATGAGATGGAGCTGGCCTCTACTTCTTGTGACACTTTCACTAGTTAGACTGGTATATCAACCAGAGGAACCTGGGAACAGCTCTTCACCCAGGCCTGGTATTGTCCATCTTCTCTACAATAAGAAGAGAGAGGCTGATTCAGACACATCCCTTCATCCTGACCAGGTTGTTTACCATGGAAGATGACTTTTGCTCTCTCAGGTCCTTTATACCTGCCTAAATCTTCTCCAGGTATCATTTCTGAATGAACCTTTGAGGTTCTCGCAGGTGGAAGGTACCCTAATTTCCTGTATTGTAAGAACAACTCTTTCCCTGCTCTTCTGTAAAATGAGATTGAGGGAACAGTGTATGTTTCGGGTTAATAACAGGTTCGATTTCAGTTAGGAATCATTCTGTGAGATGAATAATGGTATTGGGTACCTACGATATTTATAAGAATATAGAGTTGAAATAAATGTACAAAAACAGAAATCTAAGTAAGATTTGAAGGCCAGAAATCATTCGGCCCTTGACTGGGATACTTAGCTTTTAATTATGTTCTGCAAAGATGTCTCAGATAATTCAATAATAAATGGCATAGGACATTGTACCTTGGATGATTGAATGTAGAAGAGAACATCCAGTCAAAAAGGGATAGTAGGTAGGATTAAGAAGATAGTCGGTAGGTTTAGGAAGAAGAGTGAGTATAGGATTTGTATCAAAAGTTCTTTCCTAATAGGGTTTTGGTTAGAGGGTGAATGTTAATGTCAGCACATATGAAGAGTGAGTCACTATGATGAGCTTGGGAAAATATGTAGAATAGCAGATATCAATAGAGACATTATGAAATCATGCAAAGTATAAAATGAGTGATAGGATTAGACATTTTCTACAAGGTTGAGTTTCAATATATAATCTTATGAAGAAACAAATATGTCGTCACCAATAGGATTGACATTTGAGAGCATTAGGCAACCTGGACATGGATGTTTTAGTAATCCATGTACAATTTCCCTTTTGGCTTTGGTACAGTCTTAAGTGTGACCTTCACATTTTTAGTTCCGAATATTACTGTGATAAAATGTTTATGTAGATCAGGTGACATGAGTATTTCTACCACCTTTTCTGGGAGCAATATATTGAAGACATAAAATTAGTTTTGGGGGTACAAAGAGGTGTACCCTGTGTCTATGAATATAGAGATAAAGCATGAATAGACCATAATGTGAATAAATAATATAAGTTGTTCCAAATTTAAATTATGTATTGAACTGATATCTGAAAAATTACAGGAAATCTTATATTGATATACAATCATTCATTCCAACCAATTATACATCAAATGGTAATATTAGTGTTTTGGTTTATCATGAAGAGTGTGTGACTTTTGCTTCAATAGTGATTATGGAAATTGAAAATAATGTGTTTGGAAAGAATTCTCATGAAAAGACCAGTCAAGAAACCCTGACAATACATGTGTTCTGAAGCAAGAAGTGATTAAAGTTGAAACAAATGCCTATAAATTTGTGAACTTGTGGATGAAATGTATATCCTATGATGTGCAAACCCTGAAGAAATAGTAATGTACCAGTGTTGAATACAAATGAACGTCAAATTACATATCATGTGCCATAGGAATCTACTTGCATTGATGTTAGACTGGGTTAGTTACTGTAGAATTATTAGGATTTGTATGCACCATTCACTGAAGTTAGTTTTCAGTACTAGGAAACAAACATGTATTTCAGTTAAATGAATATGTCTGAGAATAATCTTGTGAAAAGTTGATTATAAATCCAAGTACATGAACATGAATGAATTAAGAGAGTGTATATAAGACACATATTTCATATTTTGAAAAATCTACAGAGTGTATGTATATATACAAAAAAAAACACAAATAGACATTAAAAAGTAGCAATATATATGCCAAACAAAATTCATCATTAAATATATATCATCCACAGATGCAAAGATATTTATTTTACTGAACATGAGCTTATGTATAATGTTGTTCTACTAGGAAGCTTGTAGGTTGAATTTTCAGTTCCAACAGCGTTTAAGAGGAGTGAACTCTTCTCACAATTTGTATCTGCCAAGTCAGCCACCTCCCAAAAATGTACATGTGATACCTGGTAGGATTCTATATATGTATATAAATATACATGGGTGAAATGGCTACAGAGAATTGGAAACAAGAATTCACATATCTGTTAACTTTAAAAACACATGGAGAACTATTTCAATTAAAAATTGACTAGATTTGTAACTCCTACCTTATATAATGCAAAAGGCAAGTCCAAATATACAACATGCCTCCTCTGAACTGCTTGTATTTATATTTGTTTGGGTTATTTTTCTCCTTTTTATTAGGTTGAGTAGTCTGAGCCTAATAGGTTCGGGTTAGTGTCAGGGATTCACTATTTCAATAGGAAAATTGAAAAATGAATCCAATGTGTATGCAAATATGTGCTGCATAAATATCCTTCCACTCTCATCCAGAGCAATGCCTTGTCAATACCTTTGCCCCAATTAAGACACAATTGGAGGAGAAGAGTTAGAAAATCAGTGAATACATATCTGGAATGGAAATGCTCAGGAGTTCACAATCTTGGAGGTGGTAGAGGAGTTTCCAAAAGTAAGGGACTGGGTTAACACTCCACAAACATGGAGCTCTTCTGGCCTAAAAACTTTTTGAGAAACTTTCTGTGAGGTTGGGCACTTGAAAAATATGTTGTTGTCAGGAGATTTGACTTCTTTGCGTGAGACCATCAAAGCTGGGTCTGCATTTATGTGACCTGGAGGACATGGCTTCTTATATTCCAATAAAGATGAGCAGCAGTGCTGCATTATCTCTTTGTAGGTAAACTGTGACCACTGGGGACTAAGTTTCTCCCCATGTGGACTGTGAAGCCATTTGGTCCTGGTCCACTTTTTGTCGTGTTTTTGCTACTGCACTCGGAGTTTGGTATTTGCTTCATGACATACAAGGAGCTAAACTGGGACACAATGCTGGAGGGAGTTCTGTCACGTGTGGTGTGCCAGGGTATGCAGGAGAATGCACCAACCAGGCTTCTATCCCTCATAGCTTGCCCCATTGCCCCCTTGTCCATATCAACCTAATTCTTAACATTGCCCTGAAACCTCTCCATATAACAAGATGCCTTTACATATAAGGGTCTGCTGGCTGCACCATGTAAGTAACATGCCATTTGGAATACAATGGTAGATCCTCATGACCCTACCACTGGTGATTTATCACACACCTGCCCAAAACTGCTCTAGGCCCACTACTCAGCAGGCTCTAACTTACTGGCATCTCTGTACTACACCATTTTCATGAAACCCAGTCAATCAAGGCACTGTCTGGTATACTCTTGATCAGCAATAGGACATCCAAAGGTTCTCCAGTGCCACCTGGTCATGGGAATTTCAAAATTTTCATGGTATTTATCTAGCCATTTTTCAAGGATGAAGTTGGAGGCACTGTGGCTTTCAATTCATTCAGTAACCATTAAATGTTGAGGAAGCTCAATTCAATAAAAGCTCTGGAGAACTCTCACAGGCAAGGCTTCTGAAAGAGTGCCAAAATGGTCACATGATGCCAGGCCCATTAAAGTCTACAATGTGAGGCCTATGTATTTTTCGACTCTCAAATATGGCTGCCATGTCTTTGAGAATAAAATCATGTGATATCCTGGCAGAGATTCCCAGTACTCTGTGGAAAGCCACCCTGGCCCTAGATCTCAGTTTACAAGGGCGACTCACATGCGTGGCCTCCTAAAATCCAAACAAAATTCATGGCAATACTTCTCTGAGTTCAGTTTCACAACTCAGTCTCTAAGGGGAATCACACCAAAGTTCAAGCCCAAGTGGACCCAGTCATTTCTTCCAACCGCCAAACAAATGGCCAAAATTAAAACCAAAACATTCCCACATGGCCCTCATCTTCTTCCATATAGTCACTCATCGTAACCTCTGGCTGGAGTTTTCCATCAGGGGCACAGCCCAAGACTGTGTCCAAAAAAAGCTCGCTTGCCCCTCATTTGGCTAAAGTCAGGGTGGCCTTGACAGCCCTCCTGTGAACCAGAAGTGATCAAATAAGCATGCCGTTAATACTGCTCTGTTTCTACAATTTGAGGCCTACTGACTTTCAGGTATAGATTCTATATGTGATTTGGAGTCATGCGAAAACCCAAGCACCTCATCAGGGCTTTGAAGAACTCATTTGACCCAAAGAATCCCTATTCACACTTGATGGAGGTCAGGAACCTAACAGAGGAAGACGAGAGACTTCATCCACAATGACTGATTTTTTGCCATTATAGTTTTGGACACACACATGGGATCATTCTTTATATCCATCATGTGCTGAGAATCTAAATCACAGCCACAAAGAAGGCCAAGAGGCTAATTCAGCCACATGCATTTCCAAAGCAATTAAGCAAAGAGCCACAGGTGATGCCTATTCATTTCCATTTCAAAACTATATTCTTCAGGCTTCACAACGGGGTGCCCTGAAACAAAGACCTTCCAGATATTCAGTGTAACAAAACAGTACTTAAGCAAAAGGTCCAAAGCAGGGTCTCTCCACTGAGAGTTTCTTGGTCACACTGATATCTGAGTTTTCTGAGATGCTCGCCATTCTTTTCAGCTATCCAGTACATGACCATGTCACAGAGCTTGGAGGTGGTACATATCGTGGACACAAAACCATGAGCCTATTCTGGAGACTGGCCAGAATATAGGAAGAAAACATTAACTTGGGAAGATAGCAGGTGTTTCCCTTCGATAAGACAAGCTGCAGTTCATTCATATATTGGGCAGGATGAATTTTGGGAATATTTATACTTTAAAGGACACATTCATTAATGCATTTTCTTTTCTAATGTTTACAACAACGGACACAGTTGAATACACAGACATGGAAATACTTGCCTTGTCAAACGACTTACTAGAACAGTCCACTGAAAACCAAAAACAAAAAAAAAACAACAAAAAAAACGCCTTTCCTACCTATTCTCAGAACATGAGACAGAACCACAAAGCCATACCCACTCCCACAAAGGCAGCTCCTTCCCCCAAGTATGTCTGTGATTAGAAGGAGTGTCCTATGACTGGTGAGCCATACTATGTTCTCCCAAAATGGCCTGTCCTCTTTCAGATCTGGTTTCCGTGGCCAACTCCGTGAAGTTGTCAGGAAAAAGTGGTGAGCCACTACCTGCTTTCTCAGGAAAGGTCCCTCTTCAGAGCTCTTCTGGCATTTGGCCATCCTCACATCAGTAGGTACCAAGAAAGATTGATTTTGTCCTTGGAAAATCCAAACAAGCGAGTCCACTGGGACTGGAACTGGGACTGCCTCTGGGTGCCTGGCTTCTTGGATACCAAGTTCAGAGAGTTCCATCACCAAATAATGAGGTATGTCACTTTCTTTGGAACTGAATGAGGTCACTGCCTTGGCAACCACTTTTCCCTAACAGTTGCTTCCAAGGGTCCCATGAGATGGAGCCGGCCCCTACTTCCTGTGACACTTTCACAAGTTAGAATGAAATATCAACGATAGGCACCCAGGAACAGCTCTACACACAGGTCTGGTTTTGTCAGTCTTCTCTACAATAAGAAGAGAGAGGCTGATTAAGACACATCCCTTCATCCTGACCAGGTGTTTTGCCATGGAAGATGAGTTTTGCTCACTCAGGTCCTTTATACCTGCCTACAACTTGTCCAGGTATCATTTCTGCATGGACCTTTGAGGTTCTCAGCAGGTGGACTGTCCCCTTCTTTCCTGTATTGTAAGAACAACTCTGTCCCTGCTCTTCTGTAAAATGAGATTGAGGGAACAGTGTATGTTTCGGGTTAATAACAGGTTCGATTTGTGTTAGGAATCATTCTGTGTGATGAATAATAGTGTTGGGGACCTTCGATATTTAAAAGAATATGGAGGTTAAATATAAGTATGAGAACAGAAATCTAGGTATGATTTGAAGCCCAGAAGGGCATTGAGCCCTTGATTGGGATAATTAGCTTTGAATTATGTTCTGCAAAGATGTCTCAGTTAATTCAATACACAATGGCATAGGACTTTGTACCTTGGATGATTGAATGTAGAAGAGAACATCCAGTCAAAAAGGGATAGTCAGTAAGATTATGAAGCTAGTCGGTAGGTTTAGGAAGAAGAGTGAGTATTTGATTTGGACAAAAGTTCTTTAACAATAGGGTTTCGGTTAGAGAGTGAATGTAAATGTCAGCACATATGAAGAGTCAGTCACTATGATGAGCTGGGAAAAAATGTAGAAAAGCAGATATCAATAGAGACATTATGAAATCAGGCAAAGTATAAAGTGAGTGATAGGATTAGACATTTTCAACAGGGTTGAGTTTGAATACATAATCTTTGGAAGAAAAAAAATATGTAGTCACCAATAGGATTGACAGTTAAGAGCATTAGGCAACCTGGACATAGATGTTTTTAGTAATCCATGTTCACTTTTCATTTAGTCCTTCGTGCAATCATAACCGTGACCATTACATTATTTATCCAGAATATTACTGTGAAAAAATGTATATGTAGATCAGGTGACATGAGTATTTCGTCCACCATTTCTGGAAACAATATATTGAAGACGTAAAATTAGTATTGGGGGTACAAAGAGGTGCACCCTGTGTCTATGAATATAGAGATAAAGCATGAATAGACAATACTGTGAATAAATAATATAACTTGTTCCAACATTAAATAATGGATTGAACTGATATCTGGAAAATTACAGGAAATCTTATATTGATATACAATCATTCATTCCCACCAATTATACATCTAATGGTAATATTAGTGTTTTGGTTTATCATGAACAGTGTGTGAGTTTTGCTTCAAAAGTGATTATGGAAATCAAAAATAATATGTTTGGAAAGAAGTCTCATGAAAAGACCAGTCAGGAAACCTGGAGGAATGCATATATTGTAAAGCAGGAAGCGATTGAAATTCAATCAAATGCCTATAAATTTGCTAATTTGTGGATGAAATATATATCCTATGATGTGCATAAACTCATGAAATAGTAATGTACCATTGTTGAATAAAAATGAACGTCAAAATACACATCATGTCCCATAGGAATCTACTGGCATTGATTTTAAACTGTAGAAATATTAGGATTCTCGTGCATTATTCACCGAATTTAGTTATCTCTTTTTTTAAATTTTTATATATGGTTGTTCAAAACATTACATAGTTCTTGATAAATAATATTTCACACTTTGATTTATGTGGGTTATGAACTCCCATTTTTGCCCCGTATACAGATTGCAGAATCACATCAGTTACACATCCATTGATTCATATATTGCCATACTAGTGTCTGTTGTATTCTGCTGCCTTTCCTATCCTCTACTATCCCCCCTCCCCTCCAGTCTCCTCCCCTCTTCTCTCTCTACCCCCTATACAGTAATAAATTTCTCCCCCTTGTATTATTTTTCCCTTTCCCCTCACTTCCTCTTGTATGTAATTTTGTATAACCCTGAGGTTCTCCTTCCATTTTCATGCAGTTTCTCTTCTCTCTCCCTTTCCCTTCCACCTCTCATCCCTGTTTAATGTTAATCTTCTTCTCATGCTCCTCGTCCCTACTCTGTTCTTAGTTACTCTCCTTATATCAAAGAAGACATTTGGCATTTGTTTTTTAGGGATTGGCTAGCTTCACTTAGCATAATCTGTTCTAATGCCATCCATTTCCCTGCAAATTCTATGATTCTGTCATTTTTTAATGCCGAGTAATACTCCATTGTGTATAAATGCCACATTTTTTTCATTCATTCTTCTATTGAAGGGCATCTAGGTTGGTTCCACAGTCTTGCTATTGTGAATTGTGCTGCTATGAACATCGATGTAGCAGTGTCCCTGTAGCATGCTCTTTTTAGGTCTTTAGGTTTTAGACCGAGAAGGGGAATAACTGGGTCAAATGGTGGTTCCGTTCCCAGCTTTCCAAGAAATCTCCATACTGCTTTCCCATTTGCCTGCACCAATTTGCAGTCCCACCAGAAATATACAAGTGTACCTGTTTCCCCAGATCCTCGCCAGCACTTGTTATTGTTTGACTTCATAATGGCTGCCAATCTTACTGGAGTGAGATGGTATCTTAGGGTGGTTTTGATTCACATTTCTCTGACTGCTGGAGATGGTGACCATTTTTTCATGTACTTGTTGATTGATTGTATGTCCTCCTCTGAGAAGTGTCTGTTCAGGTTCTTGGCCCATTTGTTGTTTGGGTTATTTGTTATCTTATTGACTAATTTTTTGAGTTCTTTGTATACTCTGGATATTAGTGCTCTATCTGAAGTGTTAGGAGGAAAGATTTGTTCCCAGGATGTGGGCTCCCTATTTTCCTCTCTTACTGTTTCTTTTGCTGAGAAAAAACCTTTTTAGTTTGAGTAAGTCCCATGTGTTGATTCTAGTTATTAACGCTTGTGCTATGGGTGTCCTATTGAGGAATTTGGAGGCAACCCCACAGTATGTAGATCGTAGCCAACTTTGTCTTCTATCAGACACCATGTCTGATTTGATATCAAGCTCCTTGATCCATTTTGAGTTAACTTTTGTGCATGGCGAGAGAAAGGGATTCATTTCCTTTTTGTTACATATGGATTTCCAGGTTTCCCAGCACCATTTGTTGAAGATGCTATCATTCATCCATTGCATGCTTTTAGCCCCTTTATCAAATGTAAGATAGTTGTATTTTTTGGATTGGTTTCTGTGTCCTTTATTCTGTACCATTGGTCCACCCACCTGTTTTGGTACCAGTACCATGCTATTTTTGTTACTATTTTTCTGCAGTATAGTTTGAAGTCTGGTATCGCTATACCGACTGATTCACACTTCCTGCTTAGTGTTGTTTTTGCTATTCTGGGTCTTTTATTTTTCCATATGAATTTCATGATTGCTTTCTCTATTTCTACAAGAAATGCCGTTGGGTTTTGATTGGCATTGCACTAAACCTATAGAGAACTTTTAGTAATATCGCCATTTTGATGATGTTAGTTCTGTCTATCTATGAACAGGGTACATTTTTACATCTTCTAATATCTTCCTCTATTTTTCTCTTTAGGTTTCTGTAGTTTTCCTTGTATAAAACTTGCACCTCTTTTGTTAGGTTGATTCCCAATTATTTTTTTTTTTTTTTAGTATATTGTGAATGGAGTGGTTGTCCTCATTTCCGTTTCAGAGGATTTGTCACTGATATTCAGGAATGTCTTTGATTTATGAGTGTTGATTTTATATCCTGCCACTTTGCTGAATTCATTTATTTGCTCTATTAGTTTCTTTGTAGACCCTTTTGGGTCTGCTAGGAATAGAATCATGTCATCTGCAATAGTGATAATTTAAGTTCTTCTTTTCCTATTTATATGCCTTTAATTTCTTTCATCTCTCTAATTGCTCTGGCCAGTGTTTCGAGAACTATGTTGAACAGAAGTGGTGAAAGAGGGCATACCTGTCTTGTTCCAGATTTTAGGGGGAATGCCTTCAATTTTTCTCCATTCCAGAAGTATGCTAGCCTGAGACTTAGCATAGATTGCTTTTACAATATTGAGGTATGTTCCTGTTATCCCTAGTTTTTCTAGAATTTTGAACATAAAGGGATGCTGTACTTTGTCGAATGCTTTTTCTGCATCTATCGAGATGATCATATGGTTCTTATTTTTAAGTCTATTGATGTGATGAATAACATTTATTGATTTCTGTATATTGAACCAGCCTTGCATCCCACGGATGAATCCTACTTGATCATGGTGCACAATTTTTTTGATATGCTTTTGTATCTGATTTGCCAGAATTTAATTGAGGATTTTTGCCTCTAGGCTCATTAGAGATATTGGTCTGTAGTTTTCATTCTTTGAAGTGTCTTTGTCTGGTGTAGGAATCAGAGTGATGTTGACCTCATAGAATGAATTTGGAAGTTCTCCCTCTTTTTCAATTTCCTGAAATAGCTTGAAAAGTATTGGTATTAGTTCCCCTTTAAAGGTTTTGTAAAACTCTGCTGTATACCCATCAGGTCCTGGGCTTTTCTTACTTGGTAGTGTTTTGATGGTTTTTTCTATTTCCTCAATTGATATTGGTCTGTTTAGGTTGTCTATATCCTCCTGACTCAATCTGGGCAGATCATATGACTTAAGAAATTTATCGATGCCTTCACTGTCTTCTATTTTATTAGAGTACAAAGATTCAAAATAATTTCGGATTATCTTCTGTATATCTGAAATATCTGTTATGATATTGTCTTTTTCATCCTGTATGCTAGTAATTTGAGTTCTCTCTCTTTTTGTCTTCGTTAGCATGGCTAAGGGTCTGTAGATTTTTTTTATTTTTTCAAAGAACCAAATGGGTTGATGTGTCTGCTGTGCTTGCAGGCCGCTAGTCCTGTTCCGCCGGTCAGTTGCAGGTCTGCCTACCTTTCGGGAGCGGGTGGTGGCTCTGCTTTGGCCCTACCGCAATTGGGGTGTCGTTACTACCATGCTGGCAGATCGCTGGGCCTGTTCCGGGTGCGGGCAAAGACTCTGCTCTGCCCCTACTCCAATTGGGTTGACGTGACTACCACGCCCGTGGGCTGTTGTGCTTGTACTGGGCGTGGGAGAAAGCTCTGCTCTGCCACTACTCCAATTGGGGTGTCATGTCTACCATAGTGGCAGGCCGCTGGGCCTGTTCCGAAGGTCAGTCACAGGTCTGCTTTTGTGGCGGGCGCGGGGGGCAGCCTGCTTGGCCCCTACTACAATTTGGGTGACGTGACTACCACACCAGCTGGTGCCTGGGCCTGATCCGGGAGCAGGCAGTGGCACTGCTCTTTCCCTACTCCATTTGGGGTGACGTGGGTACCACGCCTGCGGGCCTGATGAATCTTCCTCTATGTTTCTAGAGAGAATTACGGAGGCATATAGGAGATATACTCCTTTCGATCCTCATGCAGAGGATCAAAAATCATCTGTCACAATGGCCTTTATTGGGCATGCTGCCTTGGATATTTAAAGAAAGTTACAATGCTTAGATGGATTACAAGATATGACTTTGAGAGATTTAGTCAGAGAAGCCGAGAAAGTATACTATAAGAGAGAAACTGAGGAAGAGAAGGGAGCAAAAGGAGGATAAAAGAAACAAAAGACAGACTAAGGAGTTGACTAAGGTCCCGGTCACAATAACAAAAAGGCCAGAAATTAAGAAACAGGGAGACAGGAAGGGATACCTGGTCCCACGCCAGAGGCCACCCCTGACCTCAGATCAATGTGCCTACTGTAAAGAAAGAGGACACTGGGTTCAAGAGTGCCCTAGAAAGAGGCAGCCACGCCAGCCAGCCTTTCTGACTCTTCAGCATGACTACGAAAGTCGGGGCTCAGATCCCCTCCCTGAGCTCAGCGTATCTTTTGAAGTGGAGGAGACACCAGTAAACTTTGAAGTGGATACAGGGGCAATAAACTCAGCCCTTAAGGCCCCATTGGGCCCTCTATCAAATAAAAGGTCTCTAGTTCAAGGGGCTAATGGCAGTAAATATCGGACTTGTATAACTAAGAGGATCATGGACCTGGGGAAAGGAAAAATCCATCACTCCTTTTTAGTAATCCCAGAATGCCTGGCAGACTTTTGCTGTACGTCATGGGGATGTGAGCATACAGGGGCTGCCTGATGGAACACAAACTCCTCATCAAATTCAGTACACAGCATTGGCCATATTACCAATTAGATAACCAAAACCGATGGCCCCCAGAGGGGTCTCTTGATCCTCAAATTCTGCGTGACCATTTTTTTTAAAGAGAGAGGTGAGAGAGAGAGAGACAGAGAGAATTTTTAATATTTATTTTTTAGTTTTTTGCTGGACACGACATCTTTGTTTGTATGTGGTGCTGAGGATCGAACCCGGGCCGCACGCATGCCAAGCGAGCGTGCTACAATTGAGCCACATCCCCAGCCCTGTGTGACCTTTTTAACTTCTGCAAGTGCTCAAAAGGGTGAAAGGAGATTCCCCTATGGGCATGCCTTTTCCATCCTTCACTCATATCCTGAACTATGCTTATCCAATCAATCCTCACCTTCAGCCTTGTGCTCCAGAGTCTCTGCTGTCACTCTCACCTCAGCAACCTGATTTCTCCCCTCCAATTATTAGATCAAAAACCCAAATCTCTGCTGGTTCTCAGACCATCGCCATCTTGCTGAAGTAGCAGGTACTCAGGTTCCCATCCACCGACTCACTCCTCTCTTCTCCTGTCCGTGCCCGCCCCGGGTCCCACCAGGTCCTCTTACCAGCTAATACAAAGCTGAAACTAGCTGAGGAGAGCCCTCAGACTCCTATCAAAGATGTAATGAAAATGGCCTTTAACGTTGCTTTGTCATCACTGAAAACAGTTTACTAAAAATTTAAAGTCCCTCACATGCATTTTGGGATACTCACTCTTGTCTTCCCCTCTGCTCTACCTGTTCTACAGCTCAAGTATTTGTTGCTAGGAAAATCCCAAACCCCTTTCCCATTATTCTTTTACATCTCTCCTTCCTTATTCTCAGATCCTCGGAGCTGCTGTCAGCCCCACCTTCCCTGTCTTCCCCTTCTGTACCAGGCCTACAGAAAATTCTTAACTGACTTTCTACAGAAGTCTTCACCATGGCTGACTTTAGGACTTTCAGCAAAAGAGTCCCTATAAAAGAGTTCAATGTAGATAAACTTCCTCTTTTAGTGTTGCCTTGTTCTACTTGGCCACTGGCTAAAAAAATAAGCACTTCTATGCTAGACACCCCATTACTTGTTTTCCACAAAATAATGAACAAGGCCTCTGGCCATGAGCTGGGGCTTTACAGAGATGGCTATATTTCTAAGATAAAGAAGTTACCATCAGGGCTCCATGGTAACAGCTGTCAGGGGCGAAAAATAAGAAAGGTAGGAAAAAGCTCTTTCCCTCCCAGGTGTCCTTGAAAAGTTAACTTGCCCAGAACTGAGGTAAAAACAGAAACAACAACGGCTTTTTTGAACTTCTGAAGACTGTGAACTTCTGAGCCCCTTCCCTTACATGTTGGGTACAAAATTCTGAAACTACCTAAACTTGAGTTTCAGGAGAATAATTGATTACAACAGAAGCAATGCCCTCTGAATCTGGTTGCAACCAAATAGGACGGTTTCCCTGTCTTCGTTGCTATCTTAGGTACCTTGCCTTGTCCGTCCCTACAACAGCATAATTGTATATAATTAAACATTGTTTATGTTTTAAAGAAATTGTCAACAGATGTGATTAATTGTGTAATGGTGCAGATGTTTCCCAGAGTGCTCTGTCATGATGCAGGTTCATTTGAAAATGAAATAGAGGGGCATACAACCCGTTTCCACTGGGAACATATATCCCTCACTTTAGCCATCCTATTCGGAATAGGAGTTGCTTCAGGGGTGGGCACAGGAACCACTGCCCTCGTCCATGGGACACAACAAATGACCCAATTAGAAGAAGCAATAGACCAAAACTAAGATATTAGATACCTCCATCAGAGCTTTGCATGAATTTTTAACCTCTCTCTCTGAAGTTGTTTTACAGAACAGGCGAATGATACAAAACACACACACACACACACAGAAAAAAAAATAGCAAAATATATGTCAATCAAAATTTTCATAAAATATATATCATAAAAAGATCCAAAAATATTCATTTTACTGAACATGGATTTATGTATAATGTTGTTCAACTAGCAAGCTCACCCATTGGTTGAATATTCAGTTCCAACACGGTTAAGTAGGAGTGATCTCTTCTCACAATTTGTATCTGACAACTCATCCACCTCACAAGAATGTATGTGTGGTACCAGGTATGATTCTATATATCCATATAAAAATATATGTGCTGAATAGGCTACAGAGAAAGGGAGACAGGAATTCACAATTTTTTAACTTTAAAAACACATGGAGAACTATTTCAACAAAAAATTGACTAGATTTAACTCCTACTCTGTATCATGCAAAAGGCAAGTCCAAATATACACCATGCCTCCTCTAAACTGCTTGTATTTCTATTCATGGCAATACTTCTCTGAGTTCAGTTCCAGAACACAGTCTTTAAGGGAAATCCCAACAGAGTTCAAGCCCAGGTGGACCAAGATATTTCTTACAACCACCACACAAATGACCACAATTAAAAACAAAACACTCAAACATGGTCCTCATCTTCTTCCATATAGTCACTCATCGTAACCTCTGTCTGGAGGTTTCCATGAAGGGCTCACCCAAAGACAGTGTCCAAATAAACTCCCTTGCCTCTCATTTGCCTAAAGTGATGTTGGCCTGGACACCCTTTCTGTGAACCAGGAGTGATCAAATAAGCCTCCCGTTAATACTGCTCTGTTTCTCCAATTTGAGGCCTACTGACTTTCAAGTATAGATTCTTTATGTGATTTGGAGTCATACGAAAACCTAAGCACCTCTGCAGTGATTTGAAGAACTCATTTGACCCAAGGAATACCTATTCTCACTTGATGGAGGTCAGGAACCTAACAGAGGAAGATGAGAGACTTCATCCACAATGACTGATCTTTTGGCAATTATGGTTTTGGATGCACACATGGGATCATTTTTAGATCCATCAGCTGCTGAGAATCAAAGTCACAGCCACATACAAGGCCAAGAGTCTAATTAAGACACATCCCTTTCCAAAGCAACTAAGAAAGAGCCACAAGTGATGCCCATTCATTTCCATTTGAAAACTGTTTCCTTCAGGCTTCACAAAGGGGTGGCCTGAGGCAAAGACCTTCCTGATATTCAGGGCAACAGAACAATAGGTAAGCAAAAGGCCAAAAGCAGGGTATATCCACTTAGACTTTCCTGGTCACACTGATATCTGAGTTTTCTGAGATGCTGGCCATTTCCTTCAGCTATCCTTTACATGGCCATGTCACAGACCTTGGAGTTGTTGCATATCTTGGACAAAAAACCATGAGCCTATTCTGGAGAGTGGCCAGAATTCAGAAGAAAACAGGGACTTAGGAAGGTAATAGGTATTGCTCATCCATAAGGCAAGCCGCACTCCATTCATAAATTAGGCAGGATGCATAATGGGAAGCTTTCTACTAGACAGGACACATCCATTGTTGCATTCTCTTTTCTCATGTCTACAACCACGGACACAGTGGGATACACAGACATAGAAACACTCATTTTGTCAAACGACTTACTAGAAACAGTTCACTCCAAATCAAACAAACCGCCTTCCCTACCTATTCTCAGAATATGAGACAAAACAACAAACCCACACTCACAAAGGCACCTCCTTCCCTCAAGTAGTTCTGTGACTCTCCGGAGTTAACTCTGACTGGTGGGCAATATTATGTTCCCCCGAAATGGCGTGTCCTCTATCAGATCTGCTTTCCTTGACCAACTCTGTAAAGTTGTCAGGAAAAAGTGGCGAGCCACTACCTGCTTTCTCAGGAAAAGTACCTCTTCAGTGCTCTCCTGGTATTTGGCTATACTCACATCATTAGGTACCGAGAAAGACTGACTCTGTCCTTGGAAAATCCAATCAAGTGAGCCCACAGGGACTTGGACTGGGATTGCCTCTCGGTGTCTTGGTTCTTGGATAGCAAGTTCAGAGAGTTCCATCACCAAGGAAATTAGATATGTCACTTTCTTTGGAACTGAATGAGGCCACTGCCTTGGCACCCCTTTTTCCTAACAGTTGCTTCCAAGGGTCCCATGAGATGGAGGCTGCCCCTACTTCCTGTGACACTTTCACAAGTTAGAATGGTATATCAACCATAGGCACCCGTGAACAGCTTTCCACACAGGCCTGATTTGGTCCATCTTCTCTACAATAAGAAGAGAGAGGCTGATTAAGACACATCCCTTCATCTTGACCAGGTTGTTTGCGATGGAAGATGACTTTTGCTCTCTCAGGTCCTTCATAGCTGCCTATAACTTTTCCGGGTATCATTTCTGTATGGACCTTTGAGGTTTTCAGCAGGTGGAAGGTCCCCTACTTTCCTGTATTGTAAGAACAACTCCGTCCCTGTTCTTCTGTAAAATGAGATTGAGGGAACAGTGTATGTTTAGGGTTAATAACAGGTTCAATTTGGGTTAGGAATCATTCTGTGCGATGAATAATGGTATTGGCAACCTGTGAGATTTACAAGAATGTAGAGGTGAAATATAAGTATGAAAATAAAAATCTAGGTATAATTTGAAACCCAGAAGGGCATTGGGCCCTGGATTGGGATACTTAGCTTGATTTATGTTCTCTAAAGATGTCTCAGATAATTCAATATACAATGGCATAGGACCTTGTACCTTGGATGATTGAACGTAGAAGAGAACATCCAGTAAAAAGGGATAGTCAGTAGGTTTAGAAAGATTGTCGGTAGGTTTAGGAAGAAGAGCGATTATAGGATTTAGACCAAAAGTTCTTTAGCAATATGGTTTCGGTTAGAGAGTGAATGTAAATGTCGGCACATATGAAGAGTCAGTCACTATGATAAACTGGGAAAATATGTAGAAATGCAGATATCAATAGAGACATTATTGCATCAGGCAAAATATAAAGTGAGTGATAGGATTAGACATTTTCAACAGGGTTGAGTTTGAATATATAATCTTAGGAAGAAACAAATATGTTGTCACCAATAGGATTGACATTTGAGAGCATTAGGCAGCAAGGACATGGATGTTTCTATTAATCCATGTTCACTTTCCTTTTAGGCTTTGGTACAGTCATAAGTGTGACCTTTACATTTTTTTTCAGAATATTATTGTGATAAAATGTATATGTAGATCAGGTGACATAAGTATTTCTTCCACCATTTCTGGTAGCAATATATTGAAGACGTAAAATTAGTATTGGGGGTCCAAAGAGGTGTACACTGTGTCTATGAATATAAAGATAAAGCATGAATAGAACATACTGTGAATAAATAATATAACTTGTTCCAACTATAAATAATGGATTGAACTGATATCTGAAAAATTACAGGAAATGTTATATTGATATACAATCATTCTTTCCAAAATGGTATACATATAATGGTAATATTAGTGTTTTGGTTTATCACGAAGGGTGTGAGTTTTACTTCACCAGTGATTATGGAAATCGAAAATAACTTGTTTGGAAAGAAGCGTCATGAAAAGACGAGTTCAGAAACCCTGATAATACTTGTGTTCTGAAACAGGAATTGATTAAAGTTGAAACAAATACCTGTAAATTTGTGAACTTGTGGATGAAATATATATCGTATGATGTGCAAAAACTGAAGAAATAATAATGTACCAGTGTTGAATACAAATGAACCTCAAATTACATATCATGTCCCATAGGAATCTACTTGCATTGGTGGTAAACTGGGTCAGTTACTGTAAAATTATTAGAATTTGTAGGCACCATTCACTGAAGTTTGTTTTCAGTACTAGGAAACAAATATGTATTTCAGGTGGATGAATATTTCGGAAAATAATCTTGTGAAAAGTTGATTATAAATCCATATACAAGAACATGAATGAATTTAGAAAGTGTATATAAGACACATATATTTTATATATTGAAAAATCTGAATAGTGTGTGCGTGTATATATATATATATACACACACACACACACACACACAAACTACACACAGACATTAAAAAGCAGCAATATATATGAAAATCAAAATTCATCAGTAAATATATATCATCCACAGATGCAAAAATAATTATTTTACTGAACATGAGTATATGTATAATGTTGTTCTACTAGAAAGCTCCCATATAGTTTGAATCTTCAGTTCTAACAGCGTTTAAGAGGAGTGATCTCTTCTCACAATTTGAATCTGCGAAGTGAGAAACCTCACAAAAATGTACGTGGGATTCCTGGTAGGATTCTATATGTGCATATAAATATACATGTGTGAATTGGCTACAGAGAAAGGGAAACAGGATTTCACACATTTGTTATCTTTAAAAACACACGGAGAACTATTTCAAATAAAAATTGACTAGATTTATAACTCCTACCTTATATAATGCAAAAGGCAAGTCCAACTATACAAGATGCCTCCTCTGAACTGCTTGAATTTCTATTCTGTTTGGGTTATTTTTCTCCATTATATTAGGATGAGTTGTCTGATTCTAGTAGGTATGGGTTAGTGTCAGGGATTCAGTATTTCAAAAGGAAAATTGGAAAATGAATTCAATGTGTAAGCAAATATGTGCTTCACAAATATCTGTTAAGGTCTGATATCCTCTCACTCTCATCCAGAAAAATGCCTTGACATTACCTTCACCCCAGGTAAAACATAATTAGAGGAGAAGAGTTAGAAAATCAGTGAATACATATCTGGAATGGAAAATGCTCAAGAGTTCATAACCATGGAGGTGGTAGAGGAGTTTCCAAAAGTAAGGGACAGGGTAAACACAACACAAACAGGGAGCTCTGAGAGCCTAAAAACTTTTTGAGAAACTGCCTCTGAGTTTGGGCACTTGAAATATATGTTGTTGTCAGGAGATTTGGCTTCTTTAGTAGTGAGACCATCAAAGCTGGTTCTGCATCTATGTGACCTGAAGGACATGGTTTCTTATTTTCCAATGAAGATGAGGCAGCAATGCTGAATCCTCTCTTTGTAGGTAAACTGTGACCACTGAGGACTAAGTGTCTCTCTGTGTTGACTGTGAAGCCATTTGGTCCTCCTACACTTTTTGTGGTGTTTTTCCTGCTGCACTGGGAGTTTGGTATTTGCTTCACGAAATACCAGGAGCTCAACTGGGACATATTGCTGGAGGGAGTTCTGTCACGTGTGTTGGGTCAGGGTCTGCAGGAGAATGCACCAACCAGGCTTCTATCCCTCCTAGCTTGGCCCATTGCCCCCTCGTCCATATCAACCTGATTCAGAACATTGACCTGAAACCTCACCATATAACAAGATGTCTTTACATATAAGGGACTGCTGGCTGCACCATGTCAGTCACAAGCCATTTGGAATCCAATGGTAGATCCTCATGGCCCTACCACTGATGTTTCATCACACACCTGCCCACCACTGCTCTAGGCCCACTACTCAGCAGGCTCCAACTTACTGGCATCTCTGTTCTACACCATTTTCATGAAACCCAGTCAATCAAGGCATTGTCTGGTATACTCATGATCAGCAACAGGACATCCAAATGTTCTCCAGTGCCACCTGGTTGTGGGAACTTCCAAAAATTCATGGTATTTATCAAGCCATTTTTCAAGGATGAAGTTGGAGAAACTCTGGGTTTCAATTCATTCAGGAACCACTAAATGTTGAGGAAGCTAATTTAAATGAAAACTCTGGAGAACTCTCACAGGCAAGGCTTCCCAAAGAGTGGGGAAAAGGTCACATGAAGCCAGGCACATTGAGGTGTAAAATGTGAGGTCCATGTGTGTTTTGACTCTCAACTATGGCTGCAAGTTTTTCACAATTATATCATGTGATATCCTGGCTGAGATTCCCAGTGCTCTGTGGAAAGCCAGATCTCAGTTTCCAAGGGCAACTCTCATGCGTGGCCTCCTAAAATCCCAAAACAATTCATGGCAATACTTCTCTGAGGTGAGTTCCAGAACTAAGTCTCTATGGGGAATCACACCAGAGTTCAAGCCCAGGTGGACCCAGACATTTCTTCCAACCGCCACACAAATGACCACAATTAAAACCAAAACACTCCCACATGGCCCTCATCTTCTTCCATATAGTCACTCATCATGACCTCTGGCTGGAGGTTTCCATGAGGGGTGCAGCCATTGGTAGTGTCCAAAATAAGCTCACTTGCCCCTCATTTGCCTAAAGTCAGGGTGGCCTGGACACTCTTAATATAAACCAGGAGTGGTCAAATAAGCCTGCCGTTCATGCTGCTCTGTTTCTCCAATTTGAGGCCTACTGACTTTCAGGTATGGAATATTTATGTGAAATAGAGTCATGAGAAAAGCCAAGCACCTCGGCAGAGATTTCAAGAACTCATTTGACCCAAAGGATCAGTATTCTCACTTGATGGATGTCAGGAACCTAACAGAAGAAGGCGAGAGACTTCATCCACAATGACTGATCTTTTGGCCATTTTGGTTTTGGATGCGCACATGCGATCATTCTTTGGATCCATCATGTGCTGAGAATAAAAATCACAGCCACATACAAGGCCAAGAGGCTAATTCAGACACATCCCTTTCCAAAGCAATTAAGCAAAGAGCCACAGGTGATGCCTATTCATTTCAATTTTAAAACTGTTTTCTTCAGGCTTCACAAAGGGGTGGCCTGAGGCAAAGACCTTCCTGACATTCAGGGCAACAGAACATAAGGTAAGCAAAAGGCCCAAAGCAGGGTTTCTCCACTGAGACTTTCCTGGTCACACTGATATCTGAGTTTTCTGAGATGATCTCCATTCTCTTCAGCTATCCAGTATATGGCCATGTCACAGAGCTTGGAGGTGGTACATATCTTGGACACAAATCCCTGAGCCTATTCTGGAGACTGGCCGGAATTCAGGAAGAAAACAGGAACTTAGGATGATAGCAGGTGTTGCCCATCGATAAGACAAGGTGCAGTCCATTCATAAATTGAGCAGGATGAATTAGGTAAGATTTATACTAGACAGGACACATCCATTAATGCATTCTCTTTTCTAATGTCTACAACAATGGACATAGTCGGATACACAAACATAGAAACACTCACCTTGTCAAATGACTTACTCGAAACAGTCCATTTCAATCCAAACAAACCGCCATTCCTACCTTTTGTTAGAACATGAGGCAAAACCACAAACCCACACCCACTCCCACAATGGCACCTCCTTCCCCCAAGTAGATCTGTGACTATCTGGAGTGTCCTCTAACTGCTCGGCCATACTATATTCCTTTGAAATAGTCTGTCCTCTCTCAGGTCTGGTTTCCTTGGCTAACTCTGTGAAGTTGTCAGGAAATAGTGGTGAGCCACTACTGGCTTTCTCAGAAAAGGTACCTCTTCAGTGCTCTCCTGGCATTTGGCCATCCTCACATTAGTAGGTACCAAGAAATACTGACTCTGTCCTTGGTAAATCCAAACAAGTGAGACCACTGTGACTGGGAATGGGATAGCGTCTGGGTGCCTGGCCACTAGGATACAAAGATCATAGAGTTCCATCACCACGGAAATGAGGTATGTCACTTTCTTTGGAATTGAATGAATGAGGTCACTGCCTTGGCAACCAGTTTGTCCTAACACTTGCTTCCAAGGGTCCCATGAGATGGAGGCTGCTCCTACTTCCTGGAACACTTGCACAAGTTAGAATGGTATATCAACCATAGGCACCTGGGAACAGCTCTCCACACAGGTCTGGTTTAGTCCATCTTCTCTAACATAAGTAGAGAGAGGCTGATTCAGACACATCCCTTTATCCTGACCAGGTTGTTTGCCATGGAATAGGACTTTTGCTCTCTCAGGTCTTTCATACCTCCCTACAACTTCTCCAGGTATCATTTCTGCATGGACCTTTGAGGTTTTCAGCAGGTGGAAGGTCCCCTAATTCCCTGTATTTTAAGAACAACTCTGTCGCTGCTCTTCTGTAAAATGAGATTGAGGGAACCGTGTATGTTTAGGGTTAATAACAGGTTCAATTTGGGTTAGGAATCATTCTGTGCGAAGAATAATGGTATTGGGAACTTGCGATAATTACAAGAACATAGAGGTGAAATATAAGTATGGAAACAGAAATCTATGTATGATTTGAAGCACAGGACCTTGTACCTTGGTAGATTTAATGTAGAAGAGAACATCCAGTTAAAAATGGATAGTCGGTAGGATTAGGAAGATAGTCGGTAGGTTTAGGAAGAAGAGTGAGTATAGTATTTGGACCAAAAGTTCTTTAGCAATAGGGTTTCGGTTAGAGAATGAATGAAAATGTCAGCACATATGAAGAGTCAGTCACAATGATGAACTGGGGAAAATAAGTAGGAAAGCAGGTATCAATAGAGACATTATGAAATCAGGCAAAGTATAAAGTGAGTTATAGGATTAGACATTTTCAACAGGGTTTAATTTGAATATATAATCATTGGAAGAAACAAATATGTTGTCACCAATAGGATTGACATTTGAGAGCATTAGGCAACCTTCACATGGATGTTTTTAGTTAAACATTTTCACTTTTCTTTTAGGCTTCGGTACAATCATAAGTGTGACCTTCACATTTTTTGTTCAGAATTTTACTGTGATAAAATATATATGTGGATCAGGTGACATGAGTATTTCTTCCACCATTTCTGGGAGCAATATTTTGAAGACATATACATTAGTGTTAGGGGTACACAGAGGTGTACCCTGTGTCTATGAATATAGAGATAATGCATGAATAGACCATCCTGTGAATAAATAATATAACTGGTTCCACTTTAAATAATGAATTGAATTGATATCTAAAAATATATAAGAAATCTTATATTGATATATATATATATATATATATATATATATATATATATATATATATATACACACACACACACACACACACACACACACGCACACGCACAGACATTAAAATGTAGCAATATAAGAGATCCAACATGGTGGCGGACATGGAGAAATCAAGTATCTGACCTCATTAGCTGCGCAGGCATAGGGAGTCGTAAACTGTCTAAATGCTGTTTGTTCAGAATCACTAGGCCATGCTGACCTGACGTGGATCTGGTGCGAACAGTCTGGGCCCCTGAGAAAACACACAGAGCCCGGATCGGCTGCATAGAAGCTCAGATTTGCCTGCTTCTTGTGACTCAGAACTAACGTTCCGTCTGAAAAAACTGGTCGGCCCTTCTGAATTTACAGAGGTAAAAGGCCACTGGATTGACACAGTCAGGACCCATCCATTGCATTGGTCACCTGGCAAAAGGAACGAATGGTCACCATTTGCATGGGATACCACCGTGGAAGAGAACTGATGTCATGGGCAGAGGAGATAACTTCATTGAAACCAGTACGACAGGTGTGTAATTCCCTATGCATCTCTCTCCACACAGCGGGGAAACATTAAGGGCCCCTCCCAGCTCTCCCTTAAGGGGCCCTCCCAGGTCTCCCGTGAGAAAGATGGCCAGACCGAGGGAATCATGTGTGCTGTGGGACTTGTGGCATGGAATTCCTGGCTACCGCTCCTACCAGTGCTGACAACTGAGGTCTCTTACACCAGCTAATGTGGGCATGGATACCAGAAAGCAAGCAAATTCGCTGGGGGTTCCCAGCCCCAAGCTCTACAAACTTAGGGTCTGAGGGAGGCAAACAGGGAGAGAGTGCCAAGCGTTGATGAAAACAGGGCTACCAGGAGCAGAGACCTGACGTGTAGCAAGTATTGTGGTGAGCATCACAGTTGAGCGGAGCCTGGCTTGAGGAAACACTAGAGAAGGTCCTAGGCACTCAGGATTAGAGACCCGCCCAGTCTGGGAGGAAGAGCTGCTGCACAGTGATTGGTTCCCACCTATTGAGAGGAGAAGCTTGGCCCAGTGAGCACAGCTCCACCTACTGGAAGAGAAGTTAATTGAACTCTATGACTGCATGTATTATTATTATTATTATTTTATTTTTATTTTTTTCTTTCATTTAAATTTTTTGTGTTGTTCTTTAACTTATTTTAATGTTTTTATTTTTTAAATTTTACTATTAATATTATTTTAAATTTTGATTTTCATTTTTTAATTATCATTATTATTTTTTAAAAAAATATTTCT
Organism: Callospermophilus lateralis; assembly: GCF_048772815.1. NCBI lineage: Eukaryota > Metazoa > Chordata > Mammalia > Rodentia > Sciuridae > Callospermophilus > Callospermophilus lateralis. Next base: position 46,571 of record NW_027512749.1, read on the forward strand.
TTCTTTATTTTCTATTTTTTTCTTTTGTCTTTTCATTTCTTTTCAATTTTCTTATTCCCCCATCCTTGAATTCTACCTGCCTATTCTCATTCTCTTTTGTGACTTCTTCCCATCCCATCTAATATCTTTCCTCCCAAGCTTCAAATAAATTTATAAGAATAAGAAGTAACTCAGCACTCAAACAGAACAAGAAGTAACATGAGCAGCATCAAAAAGCAAGAAAGAAAAGGAGTACAAACAATGAAGGATAACCTAAATATTCAGGAGGACCTAGAATTATCAGAAAAATGGTCATATAAAGAACTCAAGGAATACCTTAGACAGATGAAATGGAACCTTAAAGAGGATACGAGAGAGCAAATAAATACAGTGAAAGAACACATTGAAAATGAATTACATAAACAGATAAAAGAAGAAGTTAATCTTCTTTTTCAGGAGATAGAGATCATAAATATTCAAAGAATATTTCTAGAAATGAAGGAAACGATAAACCAAATTAAAAACTCAATTGAGAGTATCACTAACCGTGTGGAGCAAGTAGAAGACAGAATGTCACATAATGAAGACAAAATATATCATCTTGAAAAGAGTCTAGCCAACACAGAAAGGCTGGTAAAAAATCACGAGAAAAACATCCAAGAGATATGGTATAACATAAAAAAACCAAACTTATGAGTCATCTGGATAGAGGAAGGTACAGAGATTCAAACTATGGGAATGAAAATTTTCCAGAAATAAAAAAGGAAATGGATATACAAATTGAAGATGCTTACAGGACACAGAGCACACAAAATCACAGTAGACCAACGCCAAGACACATTGTTATGAAGCTATCCAATATACAGAACAAAGAGAAAACATTAAAAGCTTCAAGAGAAAGGAGGAAGATTACATTCAGGGGTAAACCAATAAGGTTAGCAACCTATTTTTCATCACAGACACTGAAAGTGAGAGGATCCTGGAACAACGTATTTCAAACATTGAAAGACAATGGATGCCAAACAAGAATTCTGTATTCAGCAAAATTCAGCTTCAGGTACGACAACGAAATAAAAATCTTTCATGATAAACAAAAGCTAAAAGAATTTTCAGCCAGAAAACCACCATTGCAAAGTGTCTTGAGCAAAACACTACACGAGGAAGAAATGAAAAACAACAACCAAAACCATCAGTGGGAAGTGCCTCAGTAATGACAGAGGGCGGGGGAAAAGCTAATCATGGAGAAACAAAGTAAATTTAAAAAAGCGATAAATATTCAAACATGGCTGGCAGTAGAAACCATATATCAATAGTAACACTAAACATTAATGGCTTAAACTCTCCAATAAAGCAACATAGGCTTGTAACTTGGATTCAAAAAACAAATCCAACAATATGTTGCCTCCAGGAGACATATCTGAATGGAAAAGACATACACAGGCTGAAGGTGAAAGGTTGGGAAAAAATATACCATGCACACGGTCCTCATAAGCAAGGAGTGGTGGCGATCCTCAAATCGAATTAAATCGACTTCAAGACTAATTTAATCAAAAGGGATAATGAAGGAAATTATATTCTGTTAAAAGGAACCATTCACCAACAAGACATAAAAATTATCAATATTTACGCACCATTAAATGGTGCTGTGACGTTGATAAAACAAATTCTCCTCAAGTTCAAGAATCAAATAGCCCACAACACAATAATTATGGGTGACTTCAACACACCTCTCTCACCATTGGACAGATCCTCCAAATAAAAGTTGAATAAAGAAACTATAGAACTCAATATCACAATCAATAACCTAGACTTAACTGACATATATAGAATGTATCAACCATCATCAAGTGGATATAATATTTTTTAGCAGCACATGGATCCTTCTAAAAAATAGACCATATATTATGCCATAGAGCAACCTTCAGTAAATATAAAGGGTGGACTTAATACCATGAATTTTATTGGATTATAATGGAATGAATCTGGAAACCAATGAAAAAGAAGGAAGGAAAAATCCTACATCACATTGGAAATGAACAACATGTTACTGAATGATTAATGTGTTACAGAAGACATAAATGAGAAAATCAAAAAATTCTTCAAGATAAATGAAAATACAGAAACAACATATCGGAGTCTATGGGACACAATGAAAGGTGTTTTAAGAGGGAAATTCACCACCTTGACGTCATTCCTCAAAAATAGGAAAGAACAACAAATAAATGAGCTCACACTTCATCTCAAAGCCCTAGAAAAGGAAGAGCAAAACAACAGCAAATGTAGCAGAAGGCAAGAAATAACTAAAATCAGAGCGGAAAACAACAAAATTGAAACAAAAGAAACTATTGAAAAAATTACAAAACTAAAGCTTGGTTCTGCAAAAAATAAATAAGAAGAATAGACCCTTAGCATCCCGTTATGTTCAAAACATTTGAAAAACTAGAGATAACAGGAATTTACCTTGACATTGTAAAAGCTATCTATGTTAAGCCTCAGGCTAGCATTATTCTGAATGAAGAAAAATTGAAGCATTCCCTCTAAAATCTGGAACAAGACAGAGATGTCCTCTACCACCACTTCTATTCAATATAGTTCTCGAAACACTGGCCAGAGCAATTAGACAGATGAAAGAAATAAAAGGCATGAAAATAGGAAAAGAATAACTTAAAGTATCACTACTTGCAGCTGATATGATTCAATATATAGAAGACCCAAAAGGGTCTACAAAAAAAATTACTAGAAGTAAGAAATGATTTCAGCAATGTGGCAGGATATAAAATCAACATTCATAAGTCAAAGGCATTTCTGTATATCAGTGACAAAACTTCTGAAACGGAAATGAGAAAAAAAAACCACTCCATTCACAATATCCTCAAAAAAAAAAAACTAAAATCCTTGGGAATCAACCTAACAAAAGAGGTGAAAGATTTATACAATGCAAACTACAGAACCCTAAAAAGAGAAGTAGAATAAGATCTTAGAAGATGGAAAAATATACACTGTTCATGGATAGGGAGAACTAACATCATCAAAATGGTGATATTCCCAAAAGTTCTCTATAGGTTTAATGTAATGCCAATCAAAATCCTAACGGCATTTCTTGTAGAAATAGAGAAAGCAATCATGAAATTCATATGGAATAATAAAAGATCCAGAATAGCAAAAGCAATTCTAACCAGGATGTGTGAATCAGGCGGTATAGCGATACCAGATTTCAAACTAAATTTCAGAGCAATAGTAACAATGACAGCATGGTACTGGTACCAAAACAGGCGGGTGGACCAATGGTACAGAATGGAGGACACAGAGATTAATCCACAATGCTACAACAATCTTCTATTTGATAAAGGAGCTAAAGGCATGCAATGGAGGAAGGATAGCATCTTCAACAAATGGTGCTGGAAAAACTGGAAATCCATATGTAACAAAATGAAACTGAATCCCTTTCTCTTGCATGCACAAAAGTTCACTCAAAATGGATCAAGGGCCTTGATATCAAAACAGAGACATGGCGTCTGATAGAAGAAAAAGTTGGCTACGATCTACATACTGTGGGGTCGGGCTTCAAATTCCTCAATAGGACATCCATAGCACAAGAGTTAATAACAAGAGTTAATAACTAGAATCAACACATGGGACTTACTCAAAGCAAAAAGTTTTTTCTCAGCAAAAGAAACAATAAGAGAGGTAAATAGGGAGCCTAAATTCTGGGAACAAATCTTTACTCCTCACACTTCAGATAGAGCCCTAATATCCAGAGTATACAAAGAACTCAAAAAATTAAACAATAAGATAACAAATAACCCAATCAACAAATGGGCCGAGGACCTCAACAGACATCTCAGAGGAGGACATATAATCAACAAGTACATGAAAAAATGCTCACCATCTCCAGTAGTCAGAGAAAGGTGAATCAAAACCACCCTAAGATACCATCTCACTCCAGTAAGATTGGCAGCCATTATGAAGTCAAACAACAAGTGTTGGTGAGAATGTGGGGAAACAGGTACACTTGTACATTGCTGGTGAGACTGCAAATTGGTGCATCCAATTTGGAAAGCAGTATGGAGATTTCTTGGAAAGCTGGGAATGAAACCACCATTTGACCCAGCTATTCCCCTTCTCGGTCAATTCCCTAAAGACCTAAAAAGAGCATGCTGCAGGGACACTGCTACATCGATGTACATAGCAGCACAATTCACAATAGCAAGACTGTGGAACCAACCTATATGCCCTTCAATAGATGAATGGATTAAAAAATGTGGCATTTATACAGAATGTAGTATTACTCTGCATTAAAAAATGACAAAATCATAGAATTTGCAGGGAAATGGATGGCACTAGAGCAGATTATGCTAAGTGAAGCTACCCAATCCCTTCAAAACAAATGCCAAATGTCTTCTTTGATATAAGGAGATTAACTAAGAACAGAATAGGTATGAAGAGGATGAGAAGAAGATTAACATTAAAACAGGGATGAGAGGTGGGAGGGAAAGGGAGAGAGAAGGGATATTGCATGGAAATGGAAGGAGACCCTCAGGGTTATACAAAATTACATACAAGAAGAAAGGGAAAAATAATACAAGGGGGAGAAATTTATTACTGTAGAGGGGGTAGAGAGAGAATAGGGGAGGAGAGGGGAGGGGAGGGGGGATAGTAGAGGATAGGTAAGGCAGCAGAATACAACAGACACTAGTATGGCAATATGTGAATCAATGCATGTGTAACTGATGTGATTCTGCAATCTGTATACGGAGTAAAAATGGGAGTTCATAACCCACTTGAATCAAAGTGACAAATATGATGTATCAAGAACTATGTAATGTTTTGAACAAGCATAAATAAAAATTAAAAAAAAAAGAAAACTAACTTCGGTGAGTGATGCACGCGAATCCTAATATTTTTACAGTAACTGACCCAGTTTAACATCAATGCAAGTAGATTCCAATGGTACATGATGTGTACTTTGACGTTCATTTTTATTCAACACTGGTACATACTATTTCCTCAGTTTATGCACATCACAGGATATATATTTCATCGACAATTTAGCAAATTTATAGGCATTTGTTTCACTTTCAATCACTTCCTGCTTCAGAACACATGGATTCCTCCATATTTCTTGACTGGTAATTTCATGAGACTTCTTTCCAAACACATTATTTTCGACTTCCATAATCACTTTTTAAGCAAAACTCACACACACTTCATGATAAACAATAACCCTAAGATGACAATTAGATATATAACTGGTTGGAATTATTGATTGTATGTCAATATATGATTTCTTATATATTTTCAGATAACAATTCAATCCATTATTTAAAGTGGAACCAGTTATATTATTTATTTACAGTATGTTCTATTCATGCATTATCTCTATATTCATAGACACAGGGTACACCACTTTGTACCCCCAATACTAATTTATATTTCTTAAAATATTGCTCACAGAAAAAGGTCTAATATGCCTTGGTTCTAGAACTTTTTCTTCAACAAAAAATGGTACACTGTTCAATACATTTGTCTAATATTTTGATAAATAAGTAAAGTAAATTTGATATGGGATTACTCATTCATGAGTACTTTTGTTAGATATCTGATTGATTTACTAAGGTCTGTATAAGTTTGTCCTAAAGTCTGTATAAGATTGTAAAAATCAGTCATGTGTTAAAGAGACAAAAATTTCTCAAAACATAAGTTTACCCATAACATTGTGGTTATAAAGTTTTATTTTTCTAGAGCAAGCAACCATAAAAATTAAACAACTGATTAAATAAGAACTGTTATTTTAGAGCACTGTACTGCCATTTCTTTAAAAGCTAAACTTGGTTAATGTAGAAACATCAATGCAATTGCGATGCTATTAATGTGCTCATATCTTCCAGGTATACAAGTCTGTAAGGTAGAAACTTTAAAAGAGCATTATATCAAGGTGGTGTTCTGAAGTTGTATGGTAATATATATATATATATAGGATTTATTTACCTGTTGTCAATAAGATATGTAAACTTTTATGTTACTTTTTATATTGGGGAACAATTTAAATGTATTTTAAGTTAATGAGAGCCTAATCTATGTAAAGGTTAAAAACTTTCAGCCTTTTTTTAATTCATGTTTTAAAAGCTATATCATACGGTGTTAGCTAATGTTCATGTGACCTCAAATAATTTATGTAAACTTTGTAAAATGATATTTAAAAAACAAAGATTAGCTTTAGAATTAAAACACTTAAGATTAATAAAGAGCCCTGCCTTACCTGAGATAAGGCTCTGTGTCCCATCTTATTATGTGAGAATGACTGCGAAAGCAGTAGGTCAGATGTTATTTCATTTAAAGTTATTTTCAAAAGTTTTTTTTTTCCTGTCAACATTACTAGCATCTCAAACAGAGGATATAATGTATAACTCAGCCAAAAATTTTAGGGTAGCTATTACACGAACTAAGTTTGTTTACTGTTGTTAATTTTATTTTGTAATTTCCTTATGGGTGATATAAAGATTCCCTGTTAATGTTTTACAGCAGTGTTGCTTTAAGAACACAACATTGGTTAATTTAAGATAATTAGCCATCACCTACAAGACAGACAGAATAATACAGATCCCAAATAATAAAAAGATAAATAATTTTAAATTATAGACATTAAAGCCCAGTATTCTTTATATAAGTCTGTTAAAATTTATTTGATGGATGTTTAAGATTAGGATTTAAAATTAAAGTTATATGAAAAGGGACAAGAAAACCAATATTTGGCTCTTGCCCTCTGAGTCAGTCTGTATCCAGGGAACAGCGGACTTCTCTAAAGAGCTTTGCAACTCTGAACCGTATAACCTCCTGATCAGGGAGATTAATGAGACCACTGGAGAACAGAATGCCAATCAGTGCATTTGCTAAGAAGAGGAGAGTCATCAGAGAAGGGAAACATCCCTGATGCTTCCGAGGGAAGCCACATGGTCAAGCAAGACCTGGACCCACCTAGCGCAAATGGCACTAGCAGAACTGAGAAGCTGCTCTCAAGTTTCCCCAGGAATGACTCCCATAAAATCTCAGCTGACTGTTCAGAATAGATAGAAACAAAAGTCAGTTTGACTGCTTCATCTTAAACACTTAGAAAAGACAGTTAAAAACAAATTACAGCCATTTCTGGGCATTTTATATAATAATAGTAATAATAATATTTTAAGGTATACACTTTATGTTAGCCTCCCAAAATAAGTAAGACTGGAGGCTACAAAGAAAGATTCTCAGACAGGAATGCCTGATAACTATAAAAAGAGGCTATCAAGATTATCTGCCAGTGGCAGAAGTTTTTAGTTGAAGGCCTACAGATATTCTTAACCTAAACACATAGGCTTGGTATTTGTTAGTATGATTATCCAGCAATGAGTAAGAGAATTAAAGGTTTCTCTATTAGACACAGAGGTCATACTAGTAAAAATATTTTGCAAGATCAGATGACATTAAATTATTAAACTGAATCTTATGGGGAGGGACAAATGTAACACTAAAAGTTAAATATTAAGTTGACAGTCGTGATAACTGGGGATATTAAAGACTGGTGAGGGAACTTCTATACAGTGACATGTTCCAGCTGCTGCAACATTTATTAAGTACTCATGTCTTTTTGTTTCTCTCATAGAAGAACCCATTCCCAGATGACTTTACTACCTGTTCTTCCCCATCCAGACTTCAAACCTAACTGACTTCTAAAAGGCGACTAATGTCCCTCAGGCGGTGCCCCCTCACGTCACCCTCTCTCAGCTCAGAAGAAGTCTAAATGAGTGACGCCTCTCTTCTTACAACAATGGAGACAAAAATAAATAGAATATCAATATAAGTAATTAATTAAGTCAGGTAAAATCAGGGAGACCTGTTTTTGGGTGAGTTCAAAAAATCGGGAGACTATTACCTGAGGGATTAAAATTCCCACAGTGCTCTTCCTACCCAATCAAATATATGAAAAAAACACATTAGAAAAGGGGGGAATGATTGACCCAACCTGATCTTTTATTAAAATTGGGAGCCATCTTGCCACAAAGCCGTGAAAAGATAATTTTGGCTTAACTATAAATTGCAGCAAGATCTGAACCTGCTTGGAAAGCCTGCCCGTGCCTTGAACTCACCCATGCCTGGCTCTCTGACCAGATAACAGCCCTCTCTGAAACTTTGTTGACACCTCATAAATATTGGCCTTCCTTGGCCAGATGACACTCTCTGAGGCTCTAATGGTCCTCATAAATTCTGATGTTGGGGCCAGCAAACAAAAATGTAAAATACCATTAGTGTGATGCTTGTCAGAATTCTGTTATTTTTAACCCCACTTTTGTGTAACTTTCTGGGCTATAAAGCTGGGCTGCTCTCCTGTTCCCAACGTTTTGGGAGGGAGAGGCAGCCAGGGTGGTGGAAATAATAAGCTTGCTTTAATCTGATTTTAATTGGAGTCAGTGGTCTTTTCTTGCAACCTGGTCTAAAAGGTAAACACTACACAAACCTGGAGCTCTGCCGGACTAAAGACTTCTTGAGAAACTGCCTTTGACGATGGGCACTCGACATATATGTTGTTGTCAGAAGCTTTAGCTTCCATTCAAATGAGACCATCAAAGCTGGGTCTACATCTATGAGACCTGGAGGATATTGTTTCAATTTTTCCAAAGAACATGAGGAAGCAGTGCTGACTTCTCTCTGTAGGTAAACTGTGGCCACTGAAAGCTAAGTGTCTCCGCATGTGGACTGTGAAGCCATTTGGTCATCCTCCACTTTTCATGGTGTTTCTTTCTACTGCACTGGGAGTTTGGTATTTGCCTCATGAAATACAATGACTTCAACTGGTACACAGTGATGTAGGGAGTCCTGTCACGTGTGGTGGGTCAGGGTCTGCAGGAGAATGCACCAACCAGGCTTCTATCCCACATAGCTTGACCTTTTGACCATAGCAACCTGATTCTGAACATTGCCCTGAAACGTCTCCATATAACAAAATGCCTTTTATGGAGAGGTTTCAGACATATAAGTGATTCCTGTCTGTAACATGTCAGCCACAAGTCATTTGGAAGTCAATGGCAGAATCACATGTCCCGACCACAGATGTTTTATCACACAGCTGCACACAACAGCTTTTGGCCCACTACTCAGCAGGCCCCAACATACTGGCATCTCTGTTCTACACCATTTTCATAAAACCCAGTCAATCAAGGCACTGTCTGGTACACTCAGGATCAGCAACTGTACATCCAAAGGTTCTCCAGTGGCAGGTGGCCATGGGAAGTTCAAAAATTTCATGGTATTTATCTAGCCATTTTCAAAGACGAAGTTGGAGAAACTGTGGGTTTCAATTCATTAAGGAACCATTAAATTTAGAGGAAGCACATTTCAATGAATAATCTAGAGAACTCTCACAGGCAAGGGTTCCCAAAGACTGGCCAAAAGGTCACATGAAGCCAGCCCCATTGAGGTCTACAATGTAAGGTCCATGTGTGTTTTGACTCTCAACTATGGCTTCCAAGTCTTTCAGAAAAAAAATCATGTGATATCCTGGCTGAGATTCCCAGTGCTCTGTGGAAAGCCACTCTGGGCTTAGATCTCGGTGTCCAAGGGCGACTCTCATGTGTGGCCTCCTAAAATCCCAACACAATTCATGGCGATACTTCTCTGAAGTCAGTTCCATAACGCATTCTCTAAGAGGAATCACACCAGAGTTCAAGCCCAGGTGGACCCAGGCATCTCTTACAACCACCACACAAATGACCACAATTAAAACTAAAACACTCCCACATGCTCCTCATCTTCTTCCACATAGACACTCATCATTAACTCTGGCTGGAGGTTTCCAGGAAGGGCACAGCCCAATACACTGTTCAAAATAAGCACCCTTGCCCCTCATTTGCCTAAAGTCAGGGTGGCCTGGACACCCTTGCTGTGAACCAAGAGTGATCAAATAGGCCTGCCCTATATCTGATCTGCTTCTCCAATTTGAGGCCTAATGACTGTCTGGTATAGATTCTTTATGTGAATTGGTATCATAGAAAACCCAAGCCCCTATCGGCTAGGCTCTGCAGGGATTTGAAGAAATGATTTGACCCAAATGATCCCTATTCTCACTTGATTTAGCTCAGGAAGCTTACAGAGGAAAGTGAGAGACTTCATCCACAATGACTGCTCTTTTGGCCATTTTGGTTTTGGATGCACACTTGGAAACTTTCTTTAGATCCATCAGGTGCTGAGAATCTAAGCCACTGCCACCCCACCGGGCCAAGTGGCTGTTTCAGACACATCCTTTTCAAAAGCAATTAAGCAAAGAGCCACAGGTGATGCCCATTCATTTCCCTTTGAAAACTGTTTTCTTCAGGCTTCACAAAAGGGTGGCCTAAGGCAAAGACCTTCCTGACATAAAGGGTAATAGAATCATAAGTAAGAAAATGGCCCAAAGCAGGGTTTCTCCACTGAGACATTACTGGTCACACTGATATCTGAGTTTTCTGAGATGCTCGCATTCCCTTCAGCTATCCAGTACATGGTCATGTAACAGAGCTTGGACGTGGTACATATCTTGGAAACAAAACCATGAGGATACTCTGGAGAGTGGCCAGTATTCAGGAAGAAAAGAGTAACTTAGGAAGATAGTAGCTGTTCACCATCCATTAGGCAAGCCGCACTCCATTTTTAAATTGGGTGGGAAGAATGCTGGGAAGCTTTATACTAGACAGGACACAACCATTGATGCATTCGCATTTCAAATGTCTACAACCACGGATACAGTGGGATACACAGACATAGAAACACTCGTGTTGTCAAACGACTTTCTAGAAACTTTCCAGTCCAAACCTACAAACCGCCATTCCTACCTATTCTCAGAACATGAGACAAAACCACAAACTCACACCGACACCCACAACGGCACCTCCTTCCCCCAAGTATGGCTGTGACTATCCTGAGTGTCCTCTGACTGGTGAGCCATAATATGTTCCCACGAAATGGCCTGTCCAATCTCAGATCTGGTCTTCTTTGCAAACTTTTAGAAGTTGTCAGGAGCCATGGTTGAGCCACTACCTGCTTTCTCAGAAAAAGCCACTCTTCAGAGCTCTCCTGAAATTTGGCCATCATCACATAAGTAGGTACCAAGAAACACTGACTCTGTCTTTGGTAAATTCAAACAATTGAGACCACTGGGACTGAAACTAAGACTTGCTCTGGGTGCATGGCTTCCTGGATCCCAAGTTCAGAAAGTTCCATCACCAAGGAAGTGTGGTAGGTCACTTCCTTCAGGAACTGAATGAGGTCACTGTGATGGAAAACCACTTTGTTCTAACAGTTGCTTCCAAAGGTCCCATGAGATGGAGGCTGCCCCTACTTCCTGTGACACTTTCACAAGTTAGAATGGTATATCAACCATAGGCATCCGGGAACAGCTCTGTACACAGGCCTTGTTTGGTCCATTTAATCTACATTAAGAAGAGAGAGGCTGATTCAGACACATTCCTTCATTCTGACCAGGATGTTTGACATGGAAGTTGACATGGATTTGACTTTTGCTCTCTCAGGTCCTTCATAGGTAAAAAGGTCGGTCAAAAGTCGGAGGAAAAGACCACCAAGAGACTGTCTCATGCCACAGCAAAAGGTTTATTGGGCGTCCAGCATGCTGCGGCTCAGAGCTAACTTCAGAGGAGCAAAGAACAAAGAGCCCCCAAAACAACTTGAGCAGAGTTTATTTACATTCTTTAGAGAGGGCAGGGACTTTGCATACATCATAGCCTCCTTTAGCAAATCAACATACCACGGGAAAATCAAATAACAACCCAAAAACATGATTAGCACATTCATTGGCAGGAAGAGGTCGGACAGGGCGTGATTGGTTAGCCCTGAGAAGGGGTATACGTTTAAACTGATTGGTTGAAGCCCTGAGATGTATACGTCATGAGCTGCAGGGTTTCTGGGAAGGGGTTGTTTAGCAACTAGGTGGTCAGGGAAGATTTCAACACACATCTAATTGGCAGTTCCGGGAATTGTCTTAACTGCCACAGGAATTTCAGGTTCTGAGTGCAGCTTGGAAACTTTACAAAACCTGGTTCTTTATGTTTCAATTTTAATTTCTTTTATTCTTTCATTTCCCACTCCTTTTTCTTACTACATTTAATCTTAAAAGTAATGAATCATAATTATTGCGGGGTCTCACACTCTATTTCTGCCAGTGGAGCGTATTTCTGTCTGATTACCATGAGTTTTTTCTGCCCAATTTGAGCCTGGAGAAAGGAAACTATGCGGTTAAGCAAACAAGGTCCCAAAGTTAGCAACACCATAAGGATGATCAGGGGTCAAGCTAAGCCTGATAGGAGTGTAGTTAACCAGGGGGACTGGGTAAACCATGACTCAAACCACCCTTGTTGAATCTCCCTTTCTCTCTGGTGCTCTTCAAGGCATTTTCTCAATTTACTCATGGATTCTTTTACAACTCCAGTATGGTAAGCATAAAAACAACATTCTTCTCTCAGTGCAGTACAGAGGCCTCACTCCCTCATGAAGAGGAGGTCTAATCCTCGCCTGTCCTGTAAAACAACTTCAGAGAGAGAGTTTAAGGATTCCTACAGCACTGTGATGGAGGTCTCTAATGTCTTCCAGTCTTGATCTATTGCTGTTTCTAATCAGGCCATTTGTTGTGACCCATGGATCATAGCAGCTGTTCCTGTACCCACTCCTGCAGCAGCTCCTATCCTCAATAGGATGGCTATAGTAAGGGACAATGGATGCCAGCTAAATCAGGTTGTTTGTCCCCCTAGTAGACCTTAAAATGATTCTGCATCATAATAAACCACCCTGGGGAGTATCTGCACCATTACACAATAATTTACAAAGCTGTCAAATACATGGGTTGAAATGCAAGGAGTTCTGACTGTGTGGAGTTCAGTACAATTAAGGTTCCTTTAATTAGTTCCCAGGGGCAGGAGTCAGCTGTACTCTGGACTGGGCAAGTAGGCAAAGATGGAAACTGGGAAGTATGAGATGGTTGAGGGGTTCTGGTAGATCTAGGCATGGGAGGTTTTGGAGGCTTAATTCCTGGCTTGAGGGGATTGGGCCCTATTGCTGTGGGATTTTCTTCCTTTTTAAGCAGGATGGTGAACCAGTGACCAAAGTCATAACGAGGGCCATAAATATAGAATCGCATTTCCCATGTATTTCCCATAGACCATGTTGTTCTGAGGTAGCCCCTTCCTTTGGAAGTGAAAGTTATATTGAGGGGGTAACATAGACTATTCTTTCCACAGCGAGTTTTTGACACAACTTGGCTCGCGGCACATTTCTAGGGATCAATCCAGGTGTCATTTTTTCCTACCTGAATGATACTGTCTGCGGAGTTTGGGTTCAACCATGTAGCTCCCGTTTGTTCACAACCCCAAGATCTTAAATAAAAGTCACTGGGTCCTCCACAGGTTTGGGCCTGTTTGCGACTTCAGAAAACAGCTGGGCACACATAAAAATCAAGACTGGCTAGTTTACACCTGAGCTGGGGAAGATGATATCCATAATTCATGGGGTAAGGTGGTCTATGTTGCCCTGGTTTGGGTTTGAGTGGGATCTGTGTGAAGTCCTCTATGTCAGGGAGATCCCAGTCAGAGAGGCCTATGGCAAGCTGACAAATGTCCAGGTAGAGAGATGGCCACCAAGTCCATAAGAGGGCTGTATGTGAAATAGACCACACTACTTGCCCAGTAGGATTTATAGCTGCCATTGTTGCTGAACAGGCTGATGGTGATTAGGACTGCTGGTGGTCAGGGGAAGAATCCATAGCCTTACCCACACGACGGACACGCAACTTGAGAGGGTTACCAGTCTGTTCCAGTTTCCAGCCGGAGGCTGGACAGGGCGCAGGCTTGAGATGGGTGGCATGGATCCAGGAAGTGATTCCATCCACTTTCACCACTGTAAGTGTTATAAGCAGCACCTGGTATTGTCCTTTCCAGCGGCGTTCCAGGGATGATACCTGATGCTGTCTCACGTAGACGAAGACTCCCACTTGATATCGATGTGGGGTTCCCTCGTCTCCAGGCTGATAAGCACTGGCCAACTGTTTCCACAGGTATCGCTGGGTGCTGTGTTTGTTCAAGGGCTTTAAGTCTGTCAAGCAAGGGGGTGTGAAAGGAATCATTAAGTCTCAGAGTTGGGGTTAGGTCCCTTACTAAAGGAGGGGCACCATAGAGAATTTCATAAGTGGTGAGTTTACACAAAGAGGCAGAGGGTGTACTTTTTGCACGAAACAGTGCTTAAGGTAGGAGCATAGTCCAATTTTTTTATGCAGGTCTCCAAGCTTAATTTCTTTAAATTCTCTTTGATGGTTCTAATCATTTTTTCTACCTGTCCTGAGCTCTGGCATCTATAAGCACAATGTAACTTCCAATTAATCTTCAGGGTCCTGGTGAATCCCTGACTTACCTGGGCAACAAATGCCGGTCCATTATTGGACCCTATTACCTTAGGCAGGCCAAACCTTGGAAAAATGTCTTCTACAATCTTTTTGAGCACCGTCTGAGCCGTTTCTTTCTTCATTGGGAGGTCTTCAACCAATCCTGAAAGAGTATCTACAAAGACTAGGGGATATTTAAGTCCATACCTTCCTGGCTTAATTTCAGGAAAAGTCCACTTCCCAAAATTGTCCTTGTCTGGTTCCTCGTAAGCGCTTCCCTGCAGGAAGCTTGGATGGGTAAGCATTAACTAATTGGCAGACTTGACAAGCTCTAGTCACCTTCTAAGCTATTTCTTTCCTCTGTAAGTCAGTCAATAAAAAATCCTTTCTTCGGTCCTTTAAGTGTGCCTATAACTTCTTTGAGCTTAAGTGGGTGAGCTAGTGTACATCTTTGACATAAAGGTAGGCTTTTTGAAATTGTAAACTTGGCTCTGTAGGGTCCCAGAGTTCTGCATCTGTCTCCTCAGATGATAAGTTGCCTGAATGTTCCAGTGTGGCCAAGTCTCCTGAATGTTGATCCCCCTAGTGTGGAAAAATTTAACAGAGTCACTCCGTTTAGGGCTGCCAATTAAGCTTCCTCATCTGCCCTTCTGTTTTTAACTGCAACGAGGTCGTTTCCCTTCTGGTGCCCTGGACAGTGCACTATAGCTAGTTCCTTAGTGCCCTTCACTGCTGAGAGAAGGTGGAGAATCTCAACTTTGTTCTTTATTTTTTTCCCAGTGGAGGTTAATAGCCCCCTTTGCTGGTAAATAGCCCTGTGCACATTAGCATTGCCAAATGCATAGTGGCTATCAGTGTATATGGTGGCCCTTTTGCCTGTTGCTAGTTCCAATGCTTTCGTAAGGGCAATCAGTTCTGCCATTTGGACTGATGTCTCTTCTGGGAGACCAGAGGATCAGATGACATTAGTTTTGCTAACTACTGCTGCTCCAGCCCACCACATACCATCTTGGAGGAAGCTGCTCTCTTTCGTAAACCATACGACTTCAGGGTGAGGCAGTGGCTGGATCCTTCAAGTCTCGTCCTATACTGGTTTCCTCTGCCAGTATGTGTTGACACTCATGAGCGACAGGTCCTGATGATTCTTCTGGCAGCTAGGTTGAGTGGAGCAGAAGGTCCAAGAGTTATTCTGTCTTTGGTAATCCAGAGGCTCTGGTAGTAGTTTATTCTGGAGTTTGATAGCCACCTATCTGGAGGTTGACAGATGATGCTCTCCAGGGCATGGGGGGCTATAATGGATAGCTTCTGTCCCAACGTTCATTAATGAGCATCTTTTATTAGAAGCGCTGCCGCTGCTATAGCTCTTAAGCAACGGGGCCACCCAGTAGCCACTGGGTCCAGTTTTTTTGATAAGAATGCTACCGGCCTTTTCCAAAGTCCCAAAGTCTAAGTGAACACTCCCCATGCTATTCCTTTCTTTTTCTCGATGTAGAGAGTGAAGGGTTTATCTATATCTGGGAGTGCTAAGGCCGGAGCAGATAGCAGCACCTTTTTTTGACATTATCAAAAGCTTGTTGGTGCTCAGGGGTCCATTGGAATTGGGCATTCCACTTTATCAGCGGGTATAAAGGGGCAGCCAGAGAGGCGAACCCAGGAATCCATCACCTGCAAAAGCCAGCAGTCCCAAGAAACTCTCTGAGTTGTCTCTTATTAGATGGGGGTGGTATCTGCACAATGGTTTGTTTTCTGTTCTCAGTTAGCCATCATTTGCCACCCCTAAGAGAATAACCCAGGAAGATTACTTCTTGCTGACAAATTTGGGCCTTTTGGCAGAAGCCCTATATCCAAGCCGAGCAAGCTCGGATAATAGTGCTTGGGTCCCAGACTCATAGTTTTCCTTGGTGTCCGCTGCCAGTAGCAGATCATCCACATATTGGAGTAGTGTGACTTCGGGGTGTGCAGTTCTGAAGTCGTTTATGTCCCTGTGGAGGGCTTCATCAAAGAGAGTGGGGGGGGGGGTTGAACCCCTGTGGGAGTCTAGTCCAGGTTACTTGGCCAGATGTTCCAGTTTCTGGGTCTATCCACTCGAAAGCAAACAGCAACTGACTGTCCTTATGTAGGGGCAAGCAGAAGTAAGCATCTTTTAAGTCCAGCACAGTGTAGTATTCCCGGTCCAGATTCAGAGTGCTAAGCAAATTATATGGATTGGGTACTGTGGGGTGAATGTCCTGCACTCTGTTGTTGATCTCTCTTAGGTCTTGAACAGGACTGTAGTCCCTAGTTACTGGCTTTCTTACTGGTAGCAGGGGGGTATTCCAGGCTGATTGACAGGGCCTTAGGACCCCAAGGGCCAATTATTTCTGAATATGGTGACTTATCCCATCCTTAGCTTCTTTGCTTAGAGGATATTGTTTAACACTGATTGGAGAGGCAGAGGCTTTTAATTCTACTACTATTGGAGGTTGTTTTATGGCTAGACCTAACCCAGCAGTTTCTGCCCAGGCATTAGGATAATCTTTTATCCATTTCTGTTGTAGTTTGCCTCTTTGATCAGTCCTAGGGGGCACGAAGTGTTGATGTTCATCTTCTACGGACATAGTCAATTCTGTGACTATGGGAGTTTTTACTGAAGGTTTTAGAACATCCACTTGGGGACCATCAGGGTTAAAGGTTACTCTAGCCCCGAGTTTGGTGAACAGATCCCTGTGCATCAATGGGGCTGGGCATTCTTGGATTACTAGGAAAGAGTGGTGGACTTTTCATTTTCCTACTTCCATAATACTCTTAGTTGTCCAAGCCCGATAAGTAGTGCCATTAGCCCCTTGAACTAGGGACCATTTATTTGATATGGGGCCCAGTGAAGCCTTAAAGGCTGAGTATACTGCTCCTGTATCCACTTCAAAGTTCACTGGAGTCCCCTCCACTTCAAATGTTACCCTGAGCTCGGGGAGGGGATCCTAGTCCTGACATTCCTAGTCCTCTTCTAGAGTCAGCATGGCGGGCTGCCGTGGCTTCTTCTTTTTGGGGCACTCTTTGACTCAGTGTCCTTTTTCTCTACAGTAGGCACAATGATCTGAGGCCAGGGACAGCCTTTGGCGTGGGCCCAAGTATCCCTTTCTGACTCCCTGCTTTTTAATTTCTGGCGTATTTGCTGCTGTGAAGAAAATCTTAGCCAATGCTTTTGTCTGCCTTTTGCTCCTTTCATCCTTTTTTTGTTCCCTTTCCTTCTCTCTCCTCTGTTCCGTGTCCTCCTCAGTTTCTCTCTTATAATATACTTATATACTTATAATATATACTTATAATATATATCTTATAATATACTTTCTCAGCTTCTCTGTCTAAATCTCTTAAGGTCGTATTTTGTAACCCATCTAGACATTGTAACTTTCTCTTAATATCTTGGGCAGCCTGCTCAATAAAGGCCATTGTAACAAATGCCTTTTGGTCATCTGCCTGAGGATCAAAAGGAGTATATTTTCTATATGCTTCCATAATTCTCTCCAGAAACATAGAGGGAGACTCATTAGGCCCTTGGATAATCTCTCTTACCTTGGCTAAATTGGTCGGCTCTCTGGCGGCCACTCTGAGACCCGCTATTAGAGCCCGGCGATAAGTGGACAGATGCTTCCTACCTTCAAAGGTGTTGGGGTCCCAGTTGGGTCGGTTCATGGGCCCATAGGGATGGAGAGAGAGCATCACAGGGGCTTCTGAGTTTTCTATTATCCATCGCCGGTGGGTTCTTTTAGGTTGCCCATCTTCCTCCAGGGGAGGAGGGGTTGCTGCTGCTGTGGGGAAGTCCCCTGGAGGACTTGGGTCTGGCCCAATTGCCTCTAGCAGTGGAGAGGCTGAGTCAGCGGTGGGAGGATCATCAGGAACTGTGTTGGGGGTTGGGGAGGGAGAGTAGACAATAAGGAGGGGGTGGAGTGTCCAGTCTTGTGACTCAGGGAGAATGGAAGGAAGAGGGAGAGGAGCGGAAAGTTTGAATGATAGGAATGTGGGGGAAGGAGTATATGGCTGTTGATCTGGGTGGCCACGTGGCCCCGGCTGAATGACAATATCTCTGAATTTTCGGATTAGAGGAAAGTGGAAGGATTCTTCTGGGGCCATCTGAATTCGAGGATGGGCCATTCTGAAGCACAGAGAGTCTGCCAGGTACGGTGTTTTACTGAAAAAGAAAGATTCTGGGCCCTTGAGCGGACATCAGTCCAATGATCAAGGGTCAGAGACAGAGAAGAGGAAGTGCTTTGTCCCATAATGGGAGTTACTCAAACAGGGACATTGAAGACACAAACACAACACAAAGACAAACAGTAAACGTTTAACATGAGTCCAAGACAAAGATTTGAACTGAGTAACTGGAAAATATTGATGGGTTAGACAATAAAAACAGACAGTAAACTCAACATGAGTTCAGAACAATGACCAAAACTGAGTTACCGGCAAAACCTGATGGGCTGGCAAATCAAATCCTGAAGCAAAACATAACCGAGTTGAGGAAACTACTATTCCTTGAATTCCCTAGTCCTCCGGAGTGTCCCTCAGGGACGTGATCTTGGCTCTGTGACACGTCTGTCACACCATGGGAGAGAGCTAATGCTCTTCACCAACAGCCACTTTGCCACGCCCTAGCCTGAAACCCGAAACCAGAAAGAGGCACCTTACTTACCCCGAGAGGACTCCCTTGAGGTCTTCCATTCACCGCTCCCGGATATCTCACCTGGGGCCTCCAGATGAAAAGGTGCTGCGAACATCAAAGGAAAAGACAACAAAGAGGATTTCTCATGCATCAGCAAAGGGTTTATTGGGGGTCCAGAATGCTAGGCCTCAGAGCTCCCTTCAGAGGAGCAAAGAACAAAGAGCCCCGAGAACAACTTGAGCAGAGTTTATATACATTCTTTAGAGAGCTCAGGGACTTTACATACATCATAGCCTCCTTTAGGAAATCATCATGTACCATGGGAAAATGAAATAACAACTCTAAAACATGATTAGCACATTCATTGGCGGGAAAAGTTGGGGCAGGGGGTGATTGGTCAGCCCTCAGAAAGGGTATACATTTAAACTGATTGGTTGAAGCCCTGAGATGTATACGTGGTGAGATGCACGGCTTCTGGGAAGGGGTTGTTAAGTAACTAGGTGGTCAGGGAAGATTTCAACACACATCTAATGGGCAGTTCCAGGAATTGTCTTAACTGCCACAGGAATTTCAGGTTCTGAGTGCAGCTTGGAAACTTTACAAAACCTGGTTCATTACATTTCGATTTCAATTTCTTTTATTCTTTCAGAACCTTACAGTGGAAGGTGAGAGACTTCATTCACAATAACTGCTCTTTTGGCTATATTGGTTTTGGATGCACACATGGGATCATTTTTTTGATCCGTCTGTTGCTGATAATCTAAGCCACAGCCTCACACAGGGCCAAGAGCCTGATTAAGACACATCTCTTTCCAAAGCAATTACTTCTCTGAGGTCAGTTTCAGAACTCAGTCTCTGAGGAGAATCACACCAGTGTTCAAAACCAGGTGGACCCAGTCATCTCTTCCAACTGCCACACAAATGACCACAATTAAAACCAAATCACTCTCACATGGCACTCAACTTCTTACATATATACACTCATTATACCCTTTGGCTAGAGGTTTTCATGAATGGCGCAGCCCAAGAGAGTGTCCAAAATAAGCTCCCTTGCCCCTCATTTGCCTAACCTCAGGGTGGCCTGAACACCCTTCCTGTGAACTAGGATTGATCACGTAGTTCTTCCTTTAATACTGCTCTGCTTCTCCAATTTGAGGCCTACTGACTGTCAGGTTTAGATTCCTTATGTGATTTGGAGTAATTAGGAAACCAAAGCAACTTTGCAGCGCTTGAAAGAACTTATTTGACCCAAATGATCCCTATTCTCACTTGGTGGAAGTCAGGAAACTTACAGAGGAAGGCGAGAGACTTCATCCACAATGACTGATCTTTTTGCCATTTTGGTTTTGGATGCACACATTGCATCTTTCTTTAGATCCATCAGGAGCTGATAATCTAAGCCACAGCCTCACACAGAGCCACAAGGCTGATTCAGACACATACTTTTCCAAAGCAGTTAAGCAAAGAGCCACAGGTGATGCCCATTCACTTCCATTTGAAAACTTTTTTCTTCAAAATTCACAAAGGGGTGGCCTAAGGCAAAGACCTTCCTGACTTCAGGGTAACAGAACAATAAGTCAGCAAATCCCAATGCAGGGTTTCTCCACTGAGACTTTACTAGTCACAATGATATCTGAGTTTTGTGAGATGCTTGCAATTCCCTTCAGCTATCCAGTACATGGCCATGTCACAGAGCTTGGATGTGGTACATATCTTGGACAAAAAAACATGAGCCTATTCTGGAGAGTGGCCAGAATTCAGGAAGAAAACAGGAACTTAGGAAGATAGTAGGTGTTGCCCATCGAAAAGCAACCAACAGTCCTTTCCTAAAATGGGCAGGATGAATTCTGGGAAGCTTTCTACTAGACAGGATACAACCATTGATCTATTCTGCTTTCTAATATGTACAACCAAGGACACAGTGGGATACACAGACACAGACACAGTCGCCTTGTCAAAGGACTTTCTAGAAACAGTCCACTCTAAACCAAACAAACCACCTTTCCTACCTATTCTCAGAACATGAGACAAAACCCCAAACTCACACCCACAATCAAAACATCACCTCCTTCCCCCATGTAAGTCTGTGACTATCCAGAGTGTCCTCTGACTGGTGGTCCATACTATGTTCCCCCAAAATGGCCTGTCCTGTCTCAGGTCTGGTCTTCTTGTCCATCTCTGTGAAGTTGTATGGAGCCTGTGCTGACCACTACCTGCTTTCTCATTAAAGGCCCATCTTCAGAGCTCTACTTGCATTTTGTCATCCTCAAACCATTAGGTACCAAGAGAGACAGACTCTCTCCTTGGTAAATCCAAACAAGTAAGTCCACTGGGAATGGGACTGGGACTGGCTCTGTGTGCCTGGCTTCCTGGATCCCAAGTTCAGAGAGTTACATCACCAAAGAAGTGAGGTAGGTCAATTCCAACAGGAAGGGAATGAGGTCACTGCCTTGGCAACCACTTTGTCCTAACACTTGTTTCCAAGGGTCCCTTGAGATGGAGGCTGCCCCTACTTCCTGTGACACTTTCAGAAGTTAGAATGGTATATCAACCGTAGACACCAAGGAGAAGCTCTCCACACAGGGTTGGTTTGGTCCATTTTCTTTATATCAGTAGGAGAGAGGCTGATTCAGACACATCACTTCATCCTGAACAGGTGGTTTGCCATGGAAGATGACTTTTGCTCTCTCAGGTCCTTCATAGCTGCTACATCTTCTCTAGGGATCATTTCTCATCAAACTTTGAGGTTCTCAGCAGGTGAAAGATCCCCTACATTCCTGTATTGTAAGACCAACTCTGTCCCTGCTCTTTTTTGAAGTTAGATTGAGGGAACAGTGTATGGTTAGGGTTAATAACATATTCTATTTGGGTTAGGAAACATTCTGCGGGATGAATAATGGTATTGGGAACCTGCGATATTCACAAGAATATATAGGTGAAATATAAGTATGAAACCTGAAATCTAGGTACGATTTGAAGCCCTGAAGGGCAATGGGCCCTTTAGTGAGATACTTTGCTTTGAATTATGTTCTGAACAGATATCTCAGATAAATCGATGTGCAATGGCAAAGGACCTTGTACCTTGGATGATTAAATGTCCTAGAGAACATCCAGTCAAAAAGGAATAGTCGGCAGGATTAGGAAGGTAGTCAGTAGGTTTAGAAAAAAGAGTGAATATAGGATTTGAACGAAAGTTTCATTAGCAATAGGGTTTTGGGTAGAGAGTGAACGTAAATATGAGCACATATGAAGAGTCAGTCACAATGATGAACTGGGGAAAATATGTAGGAAAGCAGATATCAATAGAGACATTAGGAAATCAGGCAAAGTATAATGTAATAGGGTTAGACATTTTCAACATGGTTGAGGTTGAATATATAATCTTAGGAAGAAAGAAATATGTTGCCTCCAATAGGATTGACATTTGAGAGCATTAGGCAACCTGGACATGGTTGCTTTTAGTAATCAATGCTCACTTTCCATTTTGCTTTGGTGAAAGGTTAATAGGCACTTGTCACTTCCTGTTTTTCTGTATGCTTAACAAACCACTGTTGAAATCTTGAGAACTGTTTGCTAATTTTGTTCCCAGGATGTGCTGTCCCCAACTTCCAAACTGCAGAATATACTCCTTCACCCGGGTGCACGCAAACCGCACACTCGCCCTGACCCATCAATAAATTTCCCATTCTGCCCTCTCCAAGAAAAGTATATAAGCTCTGTTAAAGCTGTTCTCAGGGCTCTCTGCTCTATTCAAGTGAGCTCTTAGCCCCAGCATGCTGGACCCCCAATAACCTCTTTGCTGTGGCCGAGTGAAAATGCTATACTGTTCTGTACTTAAAAGATGCTTTCTTTTGCTTGCCTCTGCATAAAGATAGTCAGTTGCTGTTTGCTTTCGAGTAGGTAGACCCAGAAACCAGAACATCTTGTCAACTAACTTGGACTAGACTTCCACAGGGGTTCAAAAACTCCCCCACTCTCTTTGATGAAGCCCTTCACAGACATCTCTACAACTTCAGAACTACGCACCCCGAAGTCATTCTGCTTCAATATGTGGATGTCCAGCTACTGGCAGCCAACACCAAAGAAAACTGTGAGTCTGAGACCCAAGCACTATTATCTGAGCTTGCTCAACTTGGGTAGAGAGCTTTGGACAAAAAGCCCCAAATTTGCAAGCAAGAAGTAATCTTCCTGGGGTATTTCCTTAGGTGCGGTAAATGATGGCTCACTGAGCCCAGAAAACAAACCGTTGTGCAGATACCACCCCCATTTAACAGGAGACAACATAGAGAGTTTCTTGGGACTGCTGGCTTTAGGAGGTTATGGACCTGGGTTTGTGTTCTTAGCTGCTCCTTTATACCCGCTGTTAAATGAGAATGCCCAATTCCAATGGACCCTTGAGCACCAGCAAGCTTTTGATAACTTCTAAGAACACTGACACTGAACTCCTCAACTTCACTGAGCCCAGCATGCAATTTCAGAAAGCCCTACACTACATTAAAAATGTACATCAACTCAATCAACTTGGTTCAAAAAAACTGCCGGCATTACTGTAGGATCAAGAACAGAGTTTTAGACTAATTCACTCACAGAGAAAGGAAATAATTGAATGGGTAACAAAAGCCTGTCAGTTCTGTCAATTGGTTAATGCTTACCCTACCAAGCTTCCTGCAGGAAAGCACCTATGAGGAACCAGACCAGGACAATTCTGGGAAGTGGACATTACTGAAATTAAGCCAGCAAGGTATGGACTTAAATATCTCCTAGTCTTTGTAGATACATTTTCAGGATGGATTGAAGCCTTTCCCACCAAAAAAAAAAAAAGAAAAGAAAAGAAAACCGGCACAAATTGTGGTCAAGAAGATCCTGAAAGATATTTATCAAAGACACGTCCTGCCTAATTTAATATGGTCTGATAATTGAACAGCCTTCATGGGCCAGGTAAATCAGGGGTTAGCCAGGACCCTGGGGATTAATTGGAAGTTACATTGTGCTTATAGACCCCAGAGCTCAGGACACTTAAAAAAAATAAATAGAACCATTAAAGAGACCTTAACAAAATTAAGCTTAGAGACCGGCATAAAAGATTAGACTATGCTCCTGTCTTATGCACTGTTTCATGCAAGAAATACTCCCTTTCTTTCTTTGTGTAACCTCACCCCCTATAAAATTCTCTATGGGGCCCTTCCTACACTAAGAGACCTAACCCCGACTCTAAGACCTAAGGATCCCTTCCACACACCCTTGCTTGACATACTTAAATCTCTTGTAAGAACTCAGCTATACCTGTGGAAACAGCTGGCCACTGCCTTCCAACCTGGGGACGAGGGAAATCCACATTGATATCAAGAAAGAGACTTCCTCTACATAAGATGACATCAGGTGTCATCCCTGGAACCCCGCTGGAAAGGACCATTCCAGGTGCTACTTATAACACCTACAGCAGTAAAAGTAGAGGGAATCACTTCCTGGATCCATGCCTCTCATCTCAAGCCTGTGCCATGTCCACACTCTGGCTGAAAACTGGAAAAGACTGTTAACCCTTTCAAATTGCATATTCGCCACGTGGGTAAGGCTATAGACTCTCTCCTTGGCCACCTGTAGTCCTAACGCTCATCAGTCCCTTCAGCAGCGATGGCTGATCACAAATACTACTAGACAAGAAGTATGGTCTATCTTGCATACAGCCCCCTTAGGGACCTGGTGGCCATCTCTCCACCCAGACATTTGTCAGCTGGCTATAGGTCTTTCCTATTAGGATATCCCTGATGAAGAGGATCTCACTAAAATTCCATTAAATCCTTTCCGTACCATAGATAATGGAAACAAACATTATGGTTGTAGGGACAGGCAAGCCAGATGCAGGTTGGCTAGCCTACATTAGTATGTTTGCCCGGCAGACTATCAAAGCCACAAACCGCCACGGCTGTGTGGGGGAAAAGCCGACTTCTTCTGTAAGTCATGGGGATTTGAGCATACAGGGGCTGCCTGGTGGAACCCAAAATCCTCATCAAATTCAGTACACAGCATTGGCCATATTACCACTTAGAAAACCCAAATTGATGGCCAACAGAGGAGTCTCTATATCCTCAAATTCTGTGTGACCTTTTTAACTTCTGCAAGTGCTCAAAAGGGTGAAAGGAAATTCCCCTATGTGAAGGCCTTTTTCCTCTTTCGCTCACATCCTGAACTATGCTTCTCCAATAGTTCCTCAAACTCAGCCTTCTGCTCCAGACTCTCTGCTGTCAGTCCCACCTCAGCAAACCTGATTTCTCTTCTCCAATTACTAGATCAAAAACCGAAACCTCCGCCGGTTCTCAGAGCATTGCCCTCTTGCTGAGGTAGCAGGTACTGAGGTACCCATCCATCCACTCACTTCTCTCTTTTCCTGTCAGTGCCCACACCGGGTCCCACCAGGTCCTCTTACCACTTAACCCAAAGCTCAAACCAGCTTAGGAGAGCCCTCAGACCCCTATCGAAGATGTAATGAAAATGGCCTTTAAAGTTGCTTTGTCATCACTGAAAACAGGTTACTAAGAATTTAAAGTCCCTCACAGGCTTTTTGGGATACTCACTCCCGTCTTCCTTTCTGCTCTACCGATTCTACTGCTCAATTTATGTTGCTAGGAAAATCCCAAACCCCTTTCCCATTATTCCTTTACATCTCTCCTTCCTTATTCTCAGATCCACGGAGCTGATCTCACCCCCCGCCTTCCCCGTCTTCCCCCTCTGTACCAGGCCCACAGAAAAATCTTCACTGAACTTCTCCAGAAGTCTTCACCATGGCTGACTTTAGGACTTTCAGCAAAAGAGTCTCTATAAATGAGTTCAGTGTAGATCAACTTCCTCTTTTTCTGTTGCCCTGATCTACTTGGCTACTGGCTGGAAAAATCAGCACTCCTAAGCTAGACACCCCCTTAATAGTTTTTCACAGAATATGTTAACAAGGCCTCTGGCCTTGAGCTGGGGCTTCACAGAGATGGCTACATTTCTAAGATAAAAATTTACAAACTGGGCTCCATGGTAACAGTTGGCAGGGGGATAAAAGAAAAGGAAAAAAAAAGCTCTCTGCCTCCCAGGTGTCCTTGAAAAGTTAACTTGCCCACAATAAAGGAAAAAACAGAAAAAAAGCTTCTTTTTGTGAATTTCTGCAGACTGTGAACTTCTGAGTCCCTTCTCTTTCATGTTGGGTACAAAATTCTGAAACTACCTAAACTTGGGGTTCAGGATGTTAATTGATTACAACAGAAGCAATGCCCTCTGAATCCGGTTGCAACCAAATAGGACTGTTTCCCTGTCTTTTTTGCTATCTTAAGTGCCGTGCCTTGTCCGTCCCTACAACAGTATAATTCTATATACTTAAACATTGTTCATGTTTTCATGAAATGGTCAACAGATGTGATTAATTGTGTAATGGTGAAGATGTCTCCCAGATTGCTCTATAATGACCCAGGTTCATTTGAAGTTCAAACATGGGGGCATACAACCCGGTTCCACTGGGAACATATATCCCTCACTTTAGCCATCATATTAGGAATTGGAGTTGCGGCAGTGGTAGTCACAGGAACCACTGCCCTGCTCCATGGTACACAACAAATGACCCAAATAGAAGCAGCAAGAGACCAAAACTTAAAGAAAATAGAAACCTCCATCACAGCTTTGCAGGAATCTTTAACATGTCTCTCTGAAGTTGTTTTACACTCCAGTTGAGAGTTGGACCTCCTCTTCATGAGAGAAGGGGGCCTTTGTGCTGCATTGATGTAAGAATGTTGTTTTGATGCTGACCATACTGAGGTTGTAAAAAAAACCTTTGAGTAAAATAAAAGGATGCCTTGAAAAGCGTCATCGAGAGAGAGAGGCCCAAAAAGGGTGGTTTGAGTCTTGGTTCACACAGTCCCCCTGCTTATCTACGCTTTTATCAACCCTGGCCTGTCCAATAATAATCCTCATATTATTGCTAACTATAAAACCCTGTTTGCTCAACCATGTAATTTCTTTTCTCCAAGCTCAAATTGGATAAGTTAAACTTATGGTAATACCCCACTAGCAGACATAGAATGTGACACGTCCCAATAATCACTTTTATGATTAAAAGTAGCAAGAAGAAGAAGTGGGGAATGAAAGGTTAATAAAAAAGGTACTTGTAACTTCCTGTTTTTCTGTATGCTTAACAAAACACTGTTGAAATATTGAGAACTGTTTGTAATCTTGTTCCCAGATTGTGCTGTCCCCAACTGCCAAATTGCAGAATGTATTCCCTCACCCAGTTTCACACTAACCACCCACTCGCTCTGACCCATCAATAAATTTCCATCCCTGCCCTCTCCAAGGAAAGTATATAAGCTCTGCTTAAGCTGTTCTCAGGGCTCTCTGCTCTATTCATGTGAGCTCTGAGCCCCAGCTTGCTGGACCCCCAATTAACCCCTTGCTGTTGCATGAGACACTATCTTGGTGATCTCTTCCACCAACGCTTGCAGGAACATTACTTGGATGTTTGAATGTAGAAGAGAAAATCCAGTCATAAACGGATAGTCGGTAAGATTAAGAAGATAGTCGGTAGGTTTAGGAAGAAGAGTGAGTATAGGATTTGGAAAACAATATCTTTAGCAATAGGGGTTCGGTTAGAGAGTGAATGTAAATGTCAGCACATGTGAACAGTCACAATAATGAAGTGGGAAAAATATGTAGGAAAGCAGATATCAATAAAGACATTACGAAATCAGGCAAAGTATAAAGTGTGTGATACGATTAGACATTTTCAACAGAATTGAGTTAGAATATATAATCTTAAGAAGAAACAAATATGTAGTCACCAATAGGATTGACATTTGAGAGCATTAGGCAACTTTGACATGGATGTTTTTTTTAATCCATGCTCACTTTCCATTTAGGCTTTGGTACAATCAAAAGTGTGACCTTTACATTTGTCTCCAGAATACTACTGTGATAAAATGTATATGTAGATGTGGTGACATGAGTGTTTCTTCCACCATTTCTGGGAGCAATATTTTGAAGACATATAAATGGTTATTGTGGGTACAAAGAGGTGTACACTGTGTCATTGAATATACAGATAATGCATGAATAGACCATAAGTGAATAAATAATATAACTGGTTCCACATTAAATAACGGATTGAATAGATATCTGAAAATATATAAGAAATCTTATATTGATATACAATCATTCATTCCAACCAATGATACATCTAATATTAATATTAGGGTTACGGTTTATCATGAAGATATGTTAGTTTTGCTACAAAAGTGATTATGGAAATCGAAAATAATGTGTTTGGAAAGAGTCAGTCATAATGCTGGCAATATGTAAACAAGGCCTCTGGCCTTGAGCTGGGGCTTCACAGAGATGGCTACATTTCTAAGATAAAGAAGTTACCAACTGGGCTCCATGGTAACATCTGGCTGAGAGAAAAAAAAAAGAGAAGAAAATAGCTCTGCCCCATTCCCGGTATCCTTAAAATGTTAACTTGCCCAGAACAGAGAAAAAAAAAAAAAACAGAAACAAAAACTGCTTTTTATAAACTTCTGCAGATTGTGAACTTCTGAGCCCCTCCCATCCATGTTGGGTACAAAATTCTGAAACAATTTAAACTTGGGGTGCAGGGGATTAAATGATTACAACAGAAGCAATGCCCTCTAAATCCGGTTGCAACCAAATAGGACTGTTTCCGTGTCTTCGGTGCTATCTTAGTTGCCTTACCTTGCCTTGTCCATCCCTTTTCTCATGAAAAGACCAGTCGAGAAACATGGAGGAATGCATGTGCTCTGAAGCAGGAAATGATTGATAGTGAAACAAATGCCTATTAATTTTCTAACTTGTGGATGAAATATATATCCTATGATGTGCATAAATTGAAGAAATAGTAATCTACCAGTGTTGAATAAAAATGAACGTCAAAATACACATTATGTCCGATTGGAATCTACTTGCATTGATGTTAAACTGGGTCAGGTACTGTAGAAATATTAGGATTTGTGTGCACCATTCACTCAAGTTACTTTTCAGTATAGGAAAGAAATATGTTTTTATGGTTAATGAATATTTCGAAGAATAATCTTTGGAAAGTTGATTATAAATTTACGTATATGAATATGAATGAATTTCGTGAGTGTAAAATAAGACACATATTTCATATTTTGAAAAATCTGGAGAGTGTATATATATATATATATATATATATATATATATATATGTGTGTGTGTGTGTGTGTGTGTGTGTGTGTGTGTGTGTGTGTGTGTGACTAAAGTCACGGTGGCCTGGACACCCTTCTTGTGAACCAGGAGTGATCAAATAAGTCTGCCATTAATACTTTTCCACTTCTCCAATTTGAGGCCTTCTGACTTTGGCGTTTAGATTCTTTTTGTGAAATGGAGTCAAGAAAAAACCGAAGCACTTATGGATTTGCCTCTGCATGGTTTTGAAGAATTCATTTGACCCAAAGGATCCCTATTCCCCTTGATGGAGGTCAGGAACTTTACAGGGAAAGGCGAGAGACTTCATCTACAATGACTGCGAATTTTTGCCATTTTGATTTTGTATGCACACATGGGATCTTTCTTTACATCCATCAGGTGTTGGTAATCTAAGCCACAGCCTCACACAGGGCCAAGAGACTGATTCGGACACATCCCTTTCCAAAGCAGTTAAGCAAAGAGCCACAGGTGATGCCCACTCATTTCCATTTGAAAACTGGTTTCTTCAGGCTTCAGAAAGGGGTGGCGTGAGGCAAAGCCCTTCCTGACATTCAGGGCAAAAGAACAATAGGTAAGCAAAAGGCCCATAGCAGGGTTCCTCCACTGAGACTTTACTGGTCACACTGATATCTGAGTTTTCTGAGATGCTCGCCATTCCCTTCAGCTATCCAGTACATGGCCATATCACAGAGCTTGGAGGTGGTAAATATCTTGGACACAAAACCATGAGCCTATCCTTGAGTGTAGCCAGAATTCAGGAAGAAAATGGGAATTTAGGAAGTTTGTAGGTGTTGCCCTTCGATAATGCAAGCCACAATCCATTCATAAATTGGGCAGGATTGATGCTGGGAAGCTTTCTACTAGACAGGACACATCCATTGATGCATTCTCTTTTCTAATGTCTACAAAAACAGACACATTGGGATACACAGACATAGAAACACTTGCCTTGTCAAACGACTTACTAGAAACAGTTCACTCCAAACCAAACAAACCGCCTTTCTTACCTTTTCTCAGAACATGAGATAAAACCACAAACACACAACAAAAACCACAAAGGCAACGCCTTCCCCCAAGTAGGTCTGTGACTATTCGGAGTGTACTCTCACTGGTGAGCCTTACTATGTACCTCCAAAATGGCCTGTCCTGTCTCAGATCTGGTCTCTTTGGCCAACTCTGTGAAATTGTCAGGAGCCCGTGGTGAGCCACTACTTGCTTTCTCTGGAAAGGCCAGTCTTCAAAGCTTTCCTGGCATTTGGCCATCTTCACATTAATAGATACCAAGAAAGACTGACTCTGTCCTTACAAAATCCAAACAAATGAGCCCACTGGGACTGGGACTAGGACTGGCTCTGGGTGCCTGGAATCCTGGATCGCAAGTTCAGAGAGTTCCATCACCAAGGAATAGAGATGAGGTCACTTCCTTCAGGAACTGAATGAGGTCACTGCCTTTGCAACCACTTTTTCCTAACAGTTGCTTCCAAGGGTCCCATGAGATAGATGCTGCCCCTATTTCCCGTGACCCTCTCACCAGTTAGAATACTATATCACCCATAGGCACCCGTGAACAGCTCTGCACACAGGCCTGGATTGGTCCATCTTCTGTACATTAGGAACAGAGACACTCAGTCAGACAAAACCCCTCTCCAGACAGGGTTGTTTTCCATGGAAGATGACTTTTGCTCTCTCAGGTCCTTAATAGCTGCCTACATCTTCTCCAGGGATTATTTCTGCATTGACCTTTGAGGTTTTCAGCAGGTGGTATATCCCCTACATTCCTATATTGTAAGACCAACACTTTCCCTGCTCTTTTATAAAGTTAGAATGAGGGAATAGTATATGGTTTGGGTTAATTACATGTTCGATTTGGGTTAGGAATCATTTTGCTGGATGAATAATGGTATTGGAAATCTGTGATATTTATAAAAATATAGAGGTGAAATATATGTATGAAAACAGAAATCTAAGTAATATTTGAAGCCCAGAAACGGATTGGGCCCTTGATTGGGAGACTTAGCTTTGAATTATGTCCTGCACAGATGTCTCAGATAAATCAATACACAATGGCATCGGACCTTGTACCTTGAATGATTGAATGTCGAAGAGAACATCCATTCAAAAAAGGATAGTCAGTAGGATTTGGGAGATAGTTGGTAGATTCAGAAAGAAGAGTGAGTATAGGATTTGGACCAAAAGTTATTTAGCAATTGGGTTTCAGGTAGAGAGTGAATGTAAATGTCAGCACAAATGAACAGTCAAAATGATGAACTGGGAATTTATGAAGGAAAGCCGATATCAATAGAGACATTAGGATATCAGGCAAAGTAAAGTGAGTGATAGGATTAGACATTTTCAACAGGGTTGAGTTTGAATATATAATCTTAGAAAGAAACAAATATGTAGTCAACAATTGGATTGACATTTGAGAGAATTAGGCAACCTGGACATGGATGTTTTTAGAAATCCATGCTCACTTTAAATTTAGGCTTTGGTACAATCATAAGTGTGACCTTTGCTTTATTTTCCAGAATATTACTGTGATAAAATGTATATGTAGATCAGGTGACATGAGTATTTCTTCCACCATTTCTGGGAACAATATTTTGAAGACGTATAAATGAGTATTGGGGGTAGAAAGTGGTGTAGTATCTGTCTAAGAATATAGAGATAATGCAAGAATAGACCATACTGTGAATAAATAATATAATTGGTCCGCTTTAAATAATGGATTGAATTTATATCTGAAAATATACAGAAAATCTAATGTTGATATAAAATCATTCATTCCAACCAGTTATACTTCTAATGGTAATATTAAGGTGATATTTCATCATGAAGAGTGTGTGAGTTATGCTTCAAAAGTGATTATGGAAATCGAAAATAATGTGTTTAGAAAGAAGTCTTGTTAAAAAACATGGAGGAATACATGTGTTCTGAAGAATGAAGTTATTGAAAGTGAAACAAATGCCAATAAATTTGCTAACTTGTGTATGAAATATATATCTTATGATGTGCATAAACTGAAGAAATAGTAATGTACAAGTGTTGACTAAAAATGAACATCAAAATACACATCACGTTCCATAATTATCTACTTGCATTGGTGTTAAACTGGGTCAGTTACTGTAGAAATATTAGGATTCGTATGCACCATTCACAGAAGTTAGTTTTTATTTCTAGGAAACAAATATGTATTTCAGGTGGATAAATATTTCTGAGAATAATCTTTTGAATATTTGATTATAAATCCACATACATGAATATGAATAAATTTAGGGAGTGTACATTGAGACCCATATATTTCATATTTTGAAAAACTTGGAGAGTGTACACACACACACACACACACACACACAGACATTAAAAAGTAGCAATATATATGGAAATCGAAATTCATCATGAAATGTATATCATCCACTGATCCAAAAATATTCATTATACTGAACATGATTTTATTTATCATGTTGTTCATCTACGAAGCTCACCCATAGGTTGAATTTTCAGTTCCAACTGTGTTTAGGTGGAGTGATCTCTTCTCCCAATTTGTATCTGCAAAGTCAGCCACCTCACAAGAATGTACATGTGATAACAGGTATGATTCAATATGTGCATATGAAATAACATGTGCTGAATTGGCTACAGAGAAAGGCAGAGAGGAATTCATCTATTTGTTAACTTTAAAAACACATGGAGAACTATTTCAACAAAATATTGACTAGATTTATAAGTCCTACCCTGTATAATGCAAAAGGCAAGTCCAGCAATACACTATGTCTCGTCTAAACTGCTTGTATTTCTATTCGGTTTGGGTTATTTTTCTCCATCATATTAGAATTAGTAGTCAGAGTCTAGTAGGGTATGTGTCAGGCATTCAGCATTTTGAATTGAAAATAGGAAAATGAATCCAATGTGTATGTAAATATGTGCTTCACAAAAATCTTCCCACTCTAATCCAGAACAATGCCTTGACTTTACCTTCACTCCAAGTAAAATACAATTAGAGTGGACGAGTTAGAAAATCTGTGAATACATATCTGGAATGTAATATGCTCAAGAGTTCACAACCTTGAAGGTGGTAGAGGAGTTTCCAAAAGTAAGGGACAGGTAAATACTCCACAAAAATGGAGCTCTTCTGGACTAAAGACTTCTGGTGAAACTGCCTCTGAGTTTGGGCACTTGAAATATTTGTTGTTGTCAGGAGTTTTAGCTTTTTTTGTAGAGAGACCATCAAAGCTAGGTATGTATCTAAGTGACCTGGAGGACATGGTTTCTTATTTTCTAATGAACATGAGGCAGCAGTGCTGAATTCTCTCTTTGTAGGTAAACTGTGGCCACTGCGGGCAAACTCTTTCCGTGTGGACTGTAAAGCCATCTGGCCATCCTCCACTTGTCGATGTGTTTCTTGCTGCTGCAATGTGAGTTTGGTATTTGCTTCACAAAATACAAGGAGTTAAACTGGGACACAGTGCTAAAGGGAGTTCTGTCACGTGTGGTGTGTCAGGTTCTGCATGATAATGAACCAACCAGGCTTCAATCCCACATAGCTTGCATCCTTAACCATAGCAATCTGATTCTGAACATTGCCCTGAAAACTCTCCCCATAACAAGATGCCTTTACATAGAAGGGTCTGCTGGATGCACCATGTCAGTCACAAGCCATTTGGAAGCCAATGGCAGATCCACATTGCCCCACCACAGATATTTTATCACACAACTGCACACGACTTTTCTAGGCCCATTTCACATCAGGCTCCAACTTACTGGCATCTCTGTTCTACACCATTTTCATGGTCATGGGAATTTCAAAAATTTCATGGTATTTATCTAGCCATTTTACAAGAATGATGTTGGAGGCACTGTGTGTTTAACTTCATTCAGGAACAATTAAATGGTGAGGAAGCTCATTTCAATGAAAGCTCTGTAGAAATCTCACAGACAAGGCTTCCAAAGAGTGGCCAAAATTTCACAGGAAGCCAGACCTATTGCTGTCTACAATGTGAGGTACATGTGTGTTTTGACTCTCAACTATGGCTGCCATGTCTTTCAGAATAAAACCATGTGATATCCTGGATTAGATTCCCAGTGCTCTGTGGAAAGCAAACCTGGGCCTAGATCTCGGTTTCCAAGGGCGACTCTCATGAGTGACCAACTAAAATCCCAACATATTTCATGATAACACTTCTCTAAGTCAGCTCTAGAACTCAGTCTCTAAGGGGAATCACACCAGAGTTCAGCCCAGGTATACCCAGTCATATCTTCCAACTACCACACAAATGACCACAATTAAAACCAAAACACTCCCACATGGTCCTCATTTTCTTCCATATATACACTCGCATACTACGCTCTGTCTGGAGGTTTCCATGAGTGGCGAAGTCCAAGACAGTGTCCAAAATAAGCTTTCTTGCCCTTCATTGCCTAAAGTCATGGTTGCCTGGACACCCTTCCTGTGAACCAGGTGTGATCAAATAGGCCTGCCCTTAATACACCTCTGCTTCTCCAATTTGAGGCCTACTGACTGTCAGGTATAGATATTTTTATGTGAATTGGAGTCATGAGAAAACCCAAGAACCTATGTGCTAGACTCTCCAGGGCTTTGAAGAACTCATTTGACACAAAGGATGCGTATTCTCACTTGATGGAGTTCAGTAGACTTACAAAGGAAGGCAAGAGACTTCATCCACAGGGACTGCTCTTTTGGCCATTTTGGGTATGGATTCACACACGGAATGATCCATCAGGTGATGAGAATCTAAGCCACAACCTCAAACAGGTCCAAGAGGCTGATTCAGACACATTATCAGGATCAATCACTTGATTTTTTCCTCTGTCTAACTAGCTAGAGAGACCTTCTCTTTTAATTGAATTTTTATCTCTGTCTGACTAGCTCGAGAGACCTTCTCTTTTACTTGAATATTTCTACTATAACTATAATACAACCCAAGAAGATAAAATTATTACTCCATATACTATGAATCAAATTGATGATTTAGATAATTAGTTAAATACTTGGGCAATAATCATGTGCAAATCTAATGTTTCATTTGATAACCACTTACCATCTAATCCTTTATTGTCTTTTTGGTCATCACATCATGTAATTTTTCCAAAAATGACAAGAAAAACACCTATTATAAATGCTACAAATATATTCACTGATGGGTCAAATAATGGTACAGCAGTAATATTTACACCTGATCAAACTTTTACATTTTTAGTACCCAAACAATTAGCTCAAAATGTAGAGCTTAATGCAGTATTACAAGGTTTGTGATGCTTAAAGCATCTGTAATTAATTTATTTTCCGATAATCAGTATATAGTTAGTGCTATAGTATCACTTGAAGATGGTAGAAGGATTTCCCCTTCCTCTACTATTTTCTCTTTGCTTTCGACTATACAAAGTCTAATCTGGGACAGGAAAGATCCGTTTTTTATAGGATATTTCAGGACACATACAGGATTGCCTGGAGCCCTTAGTTTGGGCAATTATTTAGCAGATAAAACAACACATGACATTCATACATATTTTCTATACACTAGAAGAAGCTACAAATTTTCATAAAAAGTTCCATGTCAATGCTAATACTTTACAAAAGCGTTTCAAAGTAACTAAGGAACAAGCTAGACAAATAATAAAACAATGTCAAAATTGTGTGACCTTTTTACCACAAGTTAATCTTGGAGTCAATCCTAGAGGATTGATACCTAACCATATTTGGCAGATGAACGTCACAAACTTGCCAGAATTTGGAAAATTAAAATATTTGCATGTTACAGTTGATACTTCTTCTGGATTTTTGATGGGCTCCATTCTTGCTGGAGAAAAAAACTAAAGATGTTATAGCTCATTGCTTACAAAATTTTGCCACTGTGGGCGTTCCAAAAGAGTTAAAAACAGATAATGCCCCTGCTTATACTTCTACTTCTTTTAAACAATTTTGCTCATCATTTGGCATTACTCATATAACAGGAATTCCATACAATCCACAGGGAGAAGGCATAGTTGAAAGAGCACATGAAACTATTAAAACGTACATATTAAAGCAAAAAGAACAAATTGGGAAGGGGTATATATTCCCCAAAGGTAAACTTAAAATAACCCTTTTACTCTAAACTTTTTAAATTTGGGTTCATCAGGGCTTAGTGCTGCAGAAAGGCATATATGTCCAAAAAATGTACATAAGCCCAAGGTACTTTGGAAGGATATTCTAACAGGACAATGGAAAGGTCCTGACCAAGTAATTGTCTGGAGTCCGGCGTCTGTTTTTGTGTTTCCACAGGGAGAACAGTAGCCAATTTTGATTCCAGAGAGATTAAATAAAGAGATTTCTACAGACCAAAAATAAGATGATTTGGCTCAAATCAATAAGAGCTGATATGCAGAACTCCAGTTTGGCTGTTCTTACATCTGTGACAGAACCAGAATGTTTTTTTCAAATCTATTTTATTATTCCCCTTTCTCATATCATGAAGTTTTATTTTGTTTTTTTTTTAGCTCATACAGAACTAGGTTAATGTTTTGCTGATCAGTTCTATTTTTGGACAATAGAGTTTTTAGACATTGCAATGGAGATTTCACCTGTAAAAAGTCATAAGGCCTTTAATATTATGTCATGTGTTGTATGTATTATATTATGTGTGCACTTGTGTTTTGTGTTATATGTTTGATTTCACATCTTTTCTGTGTTGACTATATTCTTTTCAAGTTGATATACTTTGTCTTCATTATCTGATGTTCTGACTTCTACTTGATCTAGTCTGTTTGTAATATTCTCATTAGCGCTTTTAATCTGATTTACGGTTTCTTGCATTTCTATGATTACAACTTGATTATTTTTTAACACCTCTATCTCCTGATAAAGCTCATTCTTTGCGGATTTAATTTGTGTGGTTAGTTCCTCTTCAAAATATACTTTCAATGCTTGGATTTGCTGTCTCATGTCTTCTCTAATATTCCGTTCCATCTGAATTAGGAATGCCTTGATTTCTTTCCCTGTCCATATTTCTGATTCTTCTAGGTCCTCCTGTATATTTAGATTGTCCTGCATTGTTTGTAACCCCTTTTTCCCTTGTTTTTTCATATTGTTCACGTTGCTTTCCAGCTCTGTTTGACTGCTTTGTAACTGCTTTCTCCTATACATTTGTTTTGGCTTTGTATATCTCTGTTGTCTCTCTTTTGTGGTGGAAGATTATGCCTAAAAATTTTGGGCTTTGTTGTACTTTAAAGCTGATTCATTTAATTCATATAAGGCTTCTAGGTTCTGTATGCATATAATGATTTGCTGTTTGTTCTTAGGACTATATGTTTAGGTTGGGTGCTCTGGTGGTACAATGGTTAGTATGTCTCGGCTACTTTAGAAGATTGCTCCACTGAAGGTGGATACTACCAGGCAATTGGATCAGGGTGTTGGTAGTAGCTAGGTATTTAGGAGTCTTATAGACAGCCTCGAGACATTCACCTATTTGCATTTAGACAATTACACACAATGAAAGATGTAATGCTTGGAATGAGAGTTGGGGGGTAGGAGAATGAAGGTGCTCTTAAAAAGAAAAAAAAGGATAGAGGGAGAGATAGATTAGAGGGGAATGAAAAGAACAATAAAACTTGAAATGGGATAGAAAGAGAGAAGGAAAAGGGGGGAAAGTAACAGGGAGAGAAGAAGGAGAGAAAAAAATATCAACAACAGCAACAACAACAACAAAAAAATTAAAGTCTTAGAGATCCACCTTCTTCTCTTCCAGTAGGCGGAGCTGTGCCTTCCAAGCGGAGTGTCTGCTCTCTACCTGCCGAGAGCTATCCCTGTAGGGCGTCTTCTGGGGGTCTCTCAGACTTGTCAGTCCAGAGCCATTTCACTTCTCCAGCTCTTAACCCCCTTCCTCCTGTCAGCCTGCCAGCCAGGTCCTGTTCCCCAGAAGTGATTCTCCAGAGATCTAGTTACACTTGCAGCCCCACCGAGTGTCCCTTTTAAGCCTCAGTGCTGTGGTAAACTGGCGGATAAGACCTTAGGGGTCACCACTGGTGATATGGGGGCCTTGGGTTCTGGGCTCCCCTCTGCTTCCCTACGGACACGACCCCTGAGAAGTCAATGAAGTTTCCTGGCTGCTTGTATCAGTATGGGGAGTCACACACCGGCTAAAGTGGATTTTGCTGGGAAGGAATTTCGCCGGCCGAACTCCGATGATGTCACCTCTCTGCTATGGTGGGCCCCAGGCTTCTTGCCGGATTGACCGAGGGGAGGGGTGGGACTGGTCCGGCCCAGTTCACCTCAGCTCCTGGCGCGTGGAGGCTTGGCTAAAGACTTCTTCCTGCCAAGCTGTGTCTCGGCGTCTAGCAGGACCCAGTCACTTTGGCTGCGGGCCGGTGGACGGATCTGCAGCTGTGCCCGCGGTGCGCAGACTGTGGCTGGTGAATCTCGAACTCCGCGTCTAGTGGCAGGGTCCCACTCGTCCGGGTCACACAGACGCTTCAAAAAAATTCTTGTAGTTCCCGGGCAGTCTCCCTTCAGTGGAATTTTGCTAGGAGAATCTCCGTTGGTAGAATCAAAGAGTTATCCTTGCGACTTTATGACCCCATCACTGGGAGTGCATTAAAAGCGCAGCCTCTCTGCCCGCCGCCATGTTGGATCCACCTTTTCTTTTCATTATATTTAATAATTCTCTTCTAGACAATGTAAATTGTTAAGAAAATTGTTTTCTTTTAGTGCCTTTTGGAATGTTACATAATTCTTTCTTTAGGCATTGTTGCCAGAATTTCTATCTTCATCCCAGTGCATGTGAAGTCAAAGATAAAACCAATCTACAGCTTCTGCAATAGCCATCACTGAACTGCTTGCAGAACTTGCCTGGACTATGTATCACTTGTATGCATTGTGAACTCACCTGCCTGCATTGTGAACTATCTGTTGGTGCAGTGACGTGTGGTAGTGTTGGGGTATTTCTCTGATGATGTCATCGGTGGTACAATTTTTTCAAAAAGAGCCATCAATTGCCTTGGTGTATCTTCCTCCCTTCTGCTTGTCATGGTTGTTCAGCTAAAATTAGGGGGCCAACAGAGATGAGGCAAAGAGCCTCACCCGCCCGCTGGTACAAAGACCTCTCCACAGGTGTGGATGTATACTGGACCTGTAGTCAGTGACGGGTAAGATCCAATTACAATGGTACCAATCTAAGACAGGAGGCTGACACCTTGAGGTCAGCTCATTCGATAATGGGTAAGGACCATATGTACTATTGGACAACCTAAGGCAGGCATGGTCCCTAAGCCACATGCTTGTTGTTTAAACAGAGAGGGTTAGATGTTGAGAGCCACAGCCCAAGGGGCCAAAGCAAACTTTCAGACTGCCAGCTGATGGTTGGCTCACAGTGGCCCCAGCAACATCTAGCTGATTGGCTCCTCTGCGGTGATGCCCATTGGGCTGTTTCCCCACCCTTTCAAATTATGGAGCTGCTTTTTGGGGGACTTTTTTGACTCTGCTCAAACAACCCAGCCAATCGACCTCAAGAGCAGGAGGAGAGGGGAGGTTGAGAGCTTGTGGGAAGCCGGTGGTGGCAGTTGTGCTCTGAGTGTTTTTCCCGAGGAGCTATTTTTTGGCGTGTGTGGTTCTAAAAATAAAGTTAGCTTTTGACAAGTGGCTCCTGAATTGTGCCCAGCCAGACTGTGTCAATCCTAAATTGATGGAGCAAAATAACCAAAACAGAATAGAAATACAAGCAGTTCAGAGGAGGCATGGTGTATAGCTGGACTTACCTTTTGTATGATAAAGGGTAGGTGTTATAAATCAAGTCAATATTAAATTGAAGTAGTTCTCCATGTGTTTTAAAGATAACAAATCCGTGAATTCCTGTCGCCCTTTATCTGTATCCTATTCAGCACATGTATTTTTGTATGCACATATAGAATCCTACCTGGTATCACATGTACACTTTTGTGAGGTGGCTGACTTGGCAGATACAAATTGTCAAAAGAGATCACTCCTCCTGAACGTTGTTGGAACTGAAAGTTAAAAATACGGGTGAGCTTCCTAGTTGAACAAGATAATACATAAATCCATGTTCAGTAAAATGAATATTTTTGGATCTGTGAAAGATATATATTTCATAATAAATTTCGATTGGCATATATATCGCTACCTTTTAATGTCTGTGCGTGTGTGTGTGTGTGTGTGTGTGTGTGTGTGTGTGTGTGTATATATATATATATATATATATATACACACTCTCCAGATTTTTCAGAATATAAAATATATGTGTCTTATTATACAATCCCTAAATGCATTCATATTCATGTATGTGGATTTATAATCAAATGTTCACAAAATTATTCTCAGAAATATTCATCCACCTCAAATACATATTGTTTCCTAGTACTGAAATCTAAATTCAGTGAATGGTGCATAGAAGTCCTAATTTTTCTACAGTATCTGACCCACTTTAACATCAATGCAAGTAGATTACTATGGTACATGATGTGTATTATGACATTCATTTTTATTCAACAATGTTACATGACTATTTCTTCAGTTTATGCACATCATAGGATATATATTTCATTCACAAGTTTTCAAATTTATAGGCATTTGTTTCACTTTCTATCACTTCCTGCTTCAGTACAAATGTATTCCTCCATGTTTTTTGACTGGTCTTTTCATGAGACTACTTTTCATTTTAGATTTCAATAATCGCTTTTGAAGCAAACCTCACACACTCTTCATGACAAACCATAACCTTAATATTACCATTAGATCTATAAATGGTTGTAATGAATGTATGTATATCAATATAACATTTCCTGTATATTTTCAGATATCAATTCAATCCATAATTTAAATTTGGAACCAGTTATATTATTTATTCACAGTATGGTCAATTCAATCATTTTATCTATATTTGTAGACACAGGGTAGACCTATTTGTACACCCAATACTAATTTATACATCTTCAAAATATTGACCACAGAATTGGTGGAAGAAATACTCATGTCACCTGATCTACATATACACTTTATCACAGTAATATTCTGGACACAAAATGCAAAGTTCACACTTATGATTGTACCAAAACCTAAATGGAAAGTGAGCATGGATTACTAAAAACATCCAAGTCCAGATTGCCTAATGCTCTCAAATGTTAATCCTATTGGTGCTAAATATTTGTTTTTTTCTAAGATTGTATATTCAACATCTACCATGTTGAAAATGTCTAATCCTATCAATCAATTTATACTTTGCCTGATTTCTTCATGTCTCTATTGATATCTGCTTCCCTATATATTTTCCCCAGTTAATCATTGTGACTGACTCATCACATGTTCTGACATTTACATTCATTCTCTACGAGAAACCCTATTGCTAAAGAACTTTTGGACCAAATCCTATACTCACTCTTCTTCCTAAACCTACTGACTATCTTTCCAATCCTACCGACTACCCTTTTGAAGTGGATGTTTTCTTCTACATTCAATCATCCAATTTACAAGGTCCTATGCCATTGTTTATCGATTTATCTGAGACATCTGTGCAGAAGGTATTTCAAAGCTAAGTATCCCAATCAAGGACCCAATGCTCTTCTGGGCTTCAAATCTTACCTAGACTTCTGTATTCATACTTATATTTCACCTGTATATTCTTGTAAATATCACAGGTTCCCAATGCCATTATTCATCATGCAGAATGATTCCTAACCCAAATCGAACCTGTTATTACCCTAACCATACACTGTTCCCTCAATCTAACTTTACAGAAAAGCAGGGACAGAGTTGGTCTTACAATCAGGAGTGTAGGGGATCTTCCACCTGCTGAGAACCTCAAAGGTCAATACAGAAATGATCCATGGAGAAGATGTAGGCAGCAATGAAGGACCTGAGGGAGGAAAAGTCAACTTCCATCGCAAACAACCTGGTCAGGGTGAAGGGATGTGTCTGAATCAGCCTCTTTCATCTTAATGTAGAGAAGATGGACCAAACCAAGCCTGTGTGGAGAGCTGTGCCAAGGTGCCTATGGTTGATATACCATTCTAACTTGTGAAAATGTCACAGCAAGTAGGTGCACCCTCCATCTCATGGGACCCTTGGAAGCAACTGTTAGGACAAAGTGGTTGCCAAGGCAGTGACTTCATTCACTTCCTGAAGGAAGTTACCTCACATAACTTCCTTGGTGATGGAACTCTCTAAACTTGGGATTCAGGAAGCCAGGCAACCACAGCCAGTTCCAGTCCCAGTTCCAGTGGTCTCACTTGTTTGGGTAAACCAAGGACAGAGTCAGTCTTTCTTGGTACCTAGTTATGTGAGGATGGCCAAATGCTAGGAAAGCTAAGAAGAGGGGCCTTTCCTGAGAAAGAAGGTAGTGGCTCACCAGTGACTTTTGACAACTTCACAGAGTTGGCCAAGGAGACCAGAACTGAGACAGCACAGTGCATTTCGTGGAAATATAGTATGTCCCACCCATCATAGGACACTCCGGATAGTCACAGACCTACTTTGGGAAAGGTGGTGTCTTTTTGAGTGTGGGTGTGAGTTTGTGGTTTTGTCTCATGTTCTGAGAATATGTAGGAAAGGCGATTTGTTTGGTTTGGAGAGGACTGTATCTAGTATGTCCTCTGACAAGGTGAGTGTTTCTATTACTGTGTATCCCACTCTCTCCGTGGTCTTAGTATTAGAAAAAGAATGCATCATGGATGTGTTCTGTCTAGTAGAAAGCTTCCCAGCATTCATACTGCCAATTTATGAATGGACTGCGACTAGCCTTATCAATGGGCAAAACCTACTATCTTTCTAAGTTCCTGTTTTCTTCCTGAATTCCGGACACTCTCCAGAATAGGCTCAAAGTTTTGTGTCCAAGCTATGTAGCACCTCCAAGCTCTGTCACATGGCCATGTACTGGATAGCTGAAGGTAAGTGGAGCATGTCAGAAAACTCAGATATCAGGGAACTCAGATACAAGAAAGTCTCAGTGGAGAAACCCTGCTTTGGGCCATTTGCTTACCTATTTTTCTGTTGCCCTGAATGTAAGGAAAGTCTTTGGCTCAGGCCACCCCTTTGTGAAGCCTGAAGAAAACAGTATTCAAATGGAAATGAGTGGGCATCACCTGTGGCTCTTCGCTTAATTGCTTTGGAAATGGATGTGTCTGAATCAGCCTCTTGGCGCTCGGTGAAGCTGGGGCTTAGATTGTCAGCACCTGATGGATCTAAAGAAATATCCCATGTGTGCATCCATAACCAAAATTCAAAAAGATCAGTCATTGTGGATGAAGTCTCTCACCTTCCTCTGTTAGGTTCCTGACCTCCATCAAGTGTGATTATTGACCCTTGAGTAAAATGAGTTTTTCAAAGCCCTGCAGATGTGCTAGTGTTGTCTCATGACTACAAACCACATAAGAATCTATACCTGACAGTCAGGAGGCCTCAAATAGTAGAAGCAGAGCAGTATTAATGGCAGGCCTATTTGATCACTCCTGGTTGACAGGAAGAGTGTGCAGGCCACACTTACTTTAGGCAAATGAGGGGCAAAGAAGCTTATATTGGACACTGTCTTGAGCTGCGCCACTTATGGAAACCTCTAGCCAGAAGTTATGATGAATATCTATATGGAAGAAAATGAGGGCCATGTGGGAGTGTTTTGGTTATAATTGTGGTCATTTTTGTGGCAGTTGGAAGAGATGACTGGTTCCACCAGGGCTTCACTCTTGGGTGATTCCCCTTATAGACTGAGTTCTGGAACTGACCTCAGAGTAGTATTGCCATGAATTGAGTTGGGATTTTAGGAGGCCACGCATGAGATTCACCCTTGGAATCTGAAATCT
Organism: Callospermophilus lateralis; assembly: GCF_048772815.1. NCBI lineage: Eukaryota > Metazoa > Chordata > Mammalia > Rodentia > Sciuridae > Callospermophilus > Callospermophilus lateralis. Next base: position 90,588 of record NW_027512749.1, read on the forward strand.
AGTCCCAGGTTGGTTTTCCACAGAGCACTGTGAATCTCAGCCAGGATATCACATGATTTTATTATGAAAAACATGGAAGCCATATTTGAGAGTCAAAACACACATGGACCTCACATTGTACAGTTCAATGGGCCTGGCTTCATGTGACCTTTTGGCCACTCTTTGGGAAGCCTTTCCTGTGAGTGTTGTCCAGAGATTTCATTGAAATGAACTTCCTCACCATTTAGTGGTTCCTGAATGAATTGAAACCCACAGTGCCTCCAACTTCATCCTTGAAAAATGGCTAGATGAATACCATCAAATTTTTGAAATTCCCATGACCAGGTGGCACTGGAGAAACTTTGCATGTCCTGTTGCTGATCATGAGTATACAATACAGTGCCTTGATTGACTGGGTTTCATGAAAATGTTGAAGAACAGTGATGCCAGTAAGTTGAAGCCTCCTGAGTAGTGGGCCTAGAGTAGTGGTGTGCAGGTGTGTGATAAAACATCTGTGGTGGAGTCATGTGGACCTTCCATTGGCTTCCAAATAGCTTGTGACTGACATAGTGTAGCCAGCAGACCCTTATATGTAAATGCATCCTGTTATATGGAGAGTTTTCAGGGCAATGTTCAGAATCAGGTTGCTATGGTCAAGGGGCCAAGCTATGTGGGATAAAGGCCTGGTTGGTCCATTCTCTTGCAGACCCTGACACACCACACGTGACAGAACTCCCTCTAGCACTTTGTCCCAGTTGAAATCTTTGTATTTCACGAAGCAATTACCAAACTCCCAGTTCAGCAGCAAGAAACACCACGAAAATTGGAGGATGATCAAATGGTTTCACAGTCCTCACAGGGAGACACATAGCCCCCAGTGGCCACAGTTTACCTACAAAGAGAGAATTCAGCACTGCTGTCTCATGTTCATTGGAAAATAAGAAACAAGATCCTTCAGGTCACATAGATGCAGATCCAGCTTTAATTGTCTCACCACAAATGAAGATTAAGCTCCTGACAACAACATATATTTCAAGTGCCCAACCTCAGAGGCAGTTTCTCAAGAAGTCTTTAGGCCAGCAAAGCTCCATTTTTGTGGAGGGTTTACCCTGTCCATTACTTTTGTAAACTCCTCTACCACCTCCAAGTTTGTGAACAACTGAGCATATTGCATTCCATATATATATGCACAGATTTTCGAACTCTTCTCCTGTAATTGTGTCTTACTTGGGGCAAAGGTAATGTCAAGGCATTGTTCTGGATAAGAGTGGGAAGATTTTTCAAAGCACATAATTACATACACATTGGATACCTTTTCCAATTTTCCATTGGAAATACTGAATCCCTGACACTAACCCTTAGCCTTCTAGACTCTGACTACTTATCCTAATATGATGGAGAATAATAATCCAAACAGAATAGAAATACAAGCAGTTCAGAGGAGGCATGGTGTATAGTTGAATTTGCCTTTTGCATTATGTAGTGTAGGAGTTATAAATCTAGTCAACTTTTGTAGAAATTGTTCTCCATGTGTTTTTAAAGTTAACAAATATGTGAATTCCTGTCTCCCTTTCTCTGTAGCCTATTTGCACATGTATTTTTATATGCACATATAGAATCCTACAATGTACAACACGTACATTCTTGTGAGGTGGTTGACTTGGCAGATACACATTGTGAGAAGAGATCACTTCTCCTAAATGCTGTTGGAAGTTAAAATTCGAACTCTGTGTGAGCTTCCTAGTTTAACAACATTATACATAAATCCATGTTCAGTAAAATGAATATTTTTGAATCTGTGGATGATATATATTTCATGGTGAATTTCAATTGGCATATATATTGCTAATTTTTAATGTCTGTGTGCATGTGTGTGTGTATGTGTGTGTGTGTGTGTGTGTGTGTATGTGTATATATATATATATATATATATATATATATATATATATATACAAACTTTCCAGATTTTTCAAAATATGAAATACATGTGTCTTTTTATACATTTCCTAAATTCATTCATATTCATATATGTGAATTTATAATCAACTTTTCACAAGATTATCGTCAGAAATATTCATCCACCTGAAATATGTATTTGTTTCCTAGTACTGAAAACTATCTTCACTGAATGGTGCCTACAAATCCTAAAATTAATACAGTAACTGACCCAAGTTAACATCATTGCAAATTGATTCCTATGGGACATGATGTGTATTTTGACGTTCATTTTTATTCAAAACTGGTACATTACTATTTCTTCAGTTTATGCACATAATAGGATATATATTTCATCCACAAGTTCGCTAATTTAGAGGCATTTGTTTCACTTTCAATCACTTCCTGCTTCAGAACACATGTATTTTTTCATGGTTCTTGACTGGTCTTTTCATGAGACTTCTTTCGAAACACCTTATTTTTGATTTCCATAATCACTTTTGAAGAAAAACTCACACACCTTTCATGATAAACCATAACCTTAATTTTACTATTAGATGTATAACTAGTTGGAATGAATGTATGTATATCAATATAAGATTTCTTATATATTTTAAGATATGAATCCAATGCATTATTTAAAGTGGACCAGTTATATTATTTATTAACAGTATGGTCTATTCATGCATTAGCTCTATATTCATAGACACAAGGTACACCTCTTTGTACCCCCAATACTAACTTATTAATCTTCAAAATATTGCTCCCAGAAATGATGGAAAAATTACTCATGTCACCTGATCTACATATACATTTTATCACAGTAATATTCTGCAGACAAAATGCAAGGTTCACACTTATTATTGTACCAAAGCCTAAATTGAAAATGAACATGGATTACTAAACACAGCCATGTCCAGGTTGCCTAATGCTCTCAAATATCAATCCAATTAGTGACTACATATTGGTTTCTTCCTAAGATCATATATTACAATTCAACCCTGTTGAAAATGTCTAATCCTATCACCCACTTTATATTTTGCCTTATTTCATAATATCTCTATTGATATCTGTTTTCCTACATATTTTCTCCGGTTCACTATTGTGACTGACTCTTCACGTGGGCTAACATTTACATTCACACTCTAAACAAAACCCTATTGATAAAGAATATTTTTTTTCCAAAACCTATACTCATTCTTCTTCCTAAACCTAACAACTATCTTCCTAATCCTATCGACTATCCCTTTTTGACTGAATGTTCTTTTCTACACCCAATCATCAAAGTAAACACTGGGCGAGCTTCGGAGGAAGAGACCACCAAAAGACTATCTCATGCAACAGCAAAGGGTTTATAGGGGGTCAGCATGCAGGGGATCGGAGCTCACTTGAATAGAGCAGAGAGCCCTGAGAAGAGCTTAAGCAGAGCTTATATACTTTCTTTGGGGAGGGCAGGGAGTGAAGTTTATTGATGGGTGAGGGAGAGTGGGCGGTTTGCATTCAACCGGGTGAGGGAGTACATTCTGCAGTTTGGCATTTGGGGACAGGACATTCTGGGAACAAGATTAGCAAACAGTTCTCAAGATTTCAACAGCGTTTTGTTAAGCATACAGGAAAAAAAGTGACAAGTACCTATTTTATTAATCTTTCATTCCCCACTTCTTCTTCTAGCTACTTTTAATCATAAAAGTAATCATTGTGGGGTGTCACATTCTATGTCTGCTAGTGGGGTATTACCATGAGTTTAACTTGTCCAATTTGAGCTTAGAGAAAAGAAATTACACGGTTGAGCAAACAGGGTTTTATAGTTAGCAATAATATGGAGATTATTATCGGACAGGCCAGGGTTGATAAAAAAGTAGTCAAACAGGGGGACAATGTGAACCAAGACTCAAACCACTTTTTTTGGTCCTCTCACTCTCTCATTGACACTCTTCATGGTGTCTTTTTAATTTAATCATTTTTTTTTTTACAACTCCATTATGCTCGGAATAAACACAACATTCTTCCCAGGAAGTGACAAATACCTATTTTATTAACCTTTCACTTCCGACTATCCCTTTTTGACTGGATGTTCTCTTCGACATTCAATCATCCAAGGTACAAGGTCCTATGCCATTGTATATTGATTAATCTGACAAATCTGTGCAGAACCTAATTCAAATCTAAGTATTCCAATCAAGGGCAAAATGCTTTTTTCTGCTTCAAATCTTACCTAGATTTCTGTTTTCATACATATATTTCACCTATATATTCTCATACATATTGCAGGTTCCCAATACCATTATTCATCCAGCAGAATTATTCCTAACCCAAATCACACATGTTATTAACCCTAACCATACACTGTTCCCTCAATCTAACATTACAGAACAGCAGGAACAGAGTTGGTCTTACAATACAGGAATGTAGTGGATCTTCCACCTGCTGAAAACCTCAAAGGTCCATGCAGAAATGATCCCTGGAGAACATGTAGGCAACTATGAAGAACGTGAGAGAGCAAAAGTCATCTTCCATGGAAAACAACCTGGTAAGGATGAAGGGTTGTGTCTCATTCACCCTCTCTCCTTAATGTAGAAAAGATGGACCAACAAAGGCCTTTGTGGAGAGCTGTTCCCGGGTTCCTATGGTTGAGATACCAATCTAACTTGTGAAAGTGTCAGAGGAAGTATGGAAGCAACTGTTCGGAAAAAGTGGTTGCTAAGGCAGTGACCTCATTCAGTTTCTGAAGGAAGTGACCTCACCTCACTTCCTTGGTGATGGAACTCTCTGAACTTGGGATCCAGGAAGCCAGGCATCCAGAACCAGTCCCAGTCCCCGTACAGTGGGATCACTTGTTTGGATTTACCAAGGACAGAGTAAGTCTTTTTTGGTACCTACTGATATGAGGATGGCCAAATGCCAGGAAATTTTGAAGACTGGCCTTTCCAGAGAAAGCAAGAAGTGGCTCACCGCGGGCCCCTGATATTTCACAGAGTTGGCCATGGAGACCAGATCTGAGACAGGACAGGCCATTTCTGGGGAACATAGTATGGCCCACCAGTCAGAGGACACTCTGGATAGTCACAGACTTACTTTGGGGAAGGAGGTGCCTTTTTCAGTGTGGGTGTGATTTTGTGGTTTTGTCTTATGTTCTGAGAATAGGTAGGAAAGGCGGCTTGCTTGGTTTGGAGTGGAATGTTTCTAGAAAGTCTTTTGACAAGGCGAGTGTTTCTATGTCTGTGTATCCCACTGTGTCCGTGGTTGTAGACATTAGAAAAGAGAATGCATCAATGGATGTGTCCTGTCTAGTAGAAAGCTTCCCAGCATTCATCCTACCCATTTTAGGAATGGACTGCAGGTTGCCTTATCGATGGACAACATGTACTGTCTTCTTAAGTTCCTGTTTTCTTCCTGAATTCTGGCCACTCTCCACAATAGGCTCATGGATTTGTGTCCAAAATATGTACCACCTCCAAACTCTGTGACGTGGCCATGTAATCCATAGCTGAAGGGAATGGCAAGCATCTCAGAAAACTCAGATATCAGTGTGACCAGGAAAGTCTCAGTAGAGAAACCCTGCTTTGGGCCTTTTGCTTACCTATTGTTCTGTTGCCCTGAATGTCAGGAAGGTCTTTGCCTCAGGCCACCCTTTGTGAAGCCTGAAGAAAACAGTTTTAAAATGGAAAGGAATGGGCATCACCAGTGGCTCTTTGCTTAATTACTTTGGAAAGGGATGTGTCTGAATCAGCCTCTTGGCCCTGTGTGAGGCTGTGGCTTAGATTATCAGCATCGAATGGATCTAAAGAAAGATCCAATGTGTGCATCCAAAACCAAAATGGCAAAAAATCAGTCATTGTGGGTGAAGTCTCTTGCCTTCCTGTGTTTGGTTCTTGACCTCCATCAAGGGAGTATTGGGATTTTTTTGTGTCAAATGAGTTCTTCCAATCCCTGCAAAGGTGTTTGGGTTTAATAATGACTCCAAATCACATACTATACCTGATAGTCAGTAGGCCTCAAATTGGAGAAGTAGAGCAATATTAATGGCAGAACTATGTGATCAATCCTGGTTCACAGGAAGGGTGTCCAGGCCACCCTGAATTTAGGTAAATGAGGAGAAGGGAGCTTATTATGGACACTCTATTGGGCTGTGCCATTTAAGGAAACCTCCAGCCAGAGATTATGATGAGTGACTATATGGAAGTAGATGAGGGCCATGTGGGATTGTGTGATTTTAATTGTGGTAACTTGTGTGGCTTTTGGAAGAGATGACTGTGTTCACCTGGGCTTTAACACTGGCGTGATTCTCCTAGAAGACTGAGTTCTGTAACTGACTTCAGAGTAGTAATTGCTTTGGAAATGGATATGTTTTAATCAGCCTCTTGGCCCTGTTTGAGGCTGTGGCTTAGATTATCAGTACCAGATGGATCTAAAGAAAGATCCCATGTGTGCATCCAAAACCAAAATGGCCAAAAGAGCAGTAATTGTCTATGAACTCTCTCGCCTTCCTCTGTAAGGTTCTGAAAGAATAAAAGAAATTGAAATTGAAATGTAAAGAACCAGGTTTTGTAAAGTTTCCAAGCTGCACTCAGCACCTGAAATTTCTGTGGCAGTTAAGACAATTCCCGGATTTGCACATTAGATGTGTGTTGAAATCTTCCCTGAGGACCTAGTTACTTAACAGCCCCTTCCCAGAAACCATGCAGCTCACCACGTATACATCACAGTGCATCCACCAATCAATTTAAATGTATACCCCTTCTTACGGCTGACCAATCACCCCCTGCCCAACCTGTTCCCGCCAATGAATGTGCTAATCATGTTTTAGAGTTGTTATTTGATTTTCCCGCAGTATATGATGATTTGCTAAAGGAGGCTATGATGTATGTAAAGTCCCTGCCCTCTCTAAAGAATGTATATAAACTCCACTCAAGTGGTTCTCGGGGCTCTTTGTTCTTTGTTCCTCTGAAGTGAGCCCTGAGCTCCAGCACGCTATACCCCCAATAAACCCTTTGGTGTTGCATGAGAAAGCCTGTTGGTGGTCTTTTCCTCCGATGTTCGCCCCACCTTTTCATCTGGAGGCCCCAGGTGAGATATCCGGAGCAGCGGACGAAAGACCGCAAGGGACTCCTCTCGGGGTAAGAAAGGCGCCTCTTTCTGGTTTCGGGTTTCAGGTTAGGGCTTGGCAAAGTGGCTGTCGGTGAAGAGCATTAGCTCTCTCTGACAGTGGGTGGCAGAGGTGTCACAGAGCTTCTGGCCACGTCCCTGGGGGACACTCCAGAGGACGAGGGAAATCAAGGAATATTAGTTTCCTCAACTCGGTTATATTTTGCTTCAGGATTCGGTTTGCCAGCCCATCAGGTTTTGCTGGCTACACAGTTTTGTTCATTGTCCCGAACTCATGTTGAGTTTACTGTCTGTCTTTATTGTCTAACCCATCAGGTTTTGCCAGTTACTGAGTTCTAATTTTTGTCTTGGACCCATGTTAAACGTTTACTGTTTGTCTTTGTTTGTGTTGCGTTTGTGTCTTCACTGTCTCTTTTTGAGTAACTCCCATTATGCGACAAAGCACTTTCACGCTTCTGTCCCTGACCCTTGATCATTGGACTGATGTCCGCTCAAGGGCCAAGAATCATTATTTTTCAGTTAAATGTCAGACCTGGCAGACTCTCTGTGCTTCAGAATTGCCCATCCTCAAAGTCGGGTGGCCCCCAGAAGGATCCTTCTACTTCAATCTAATCCAAAAAGTCAGAGATATTGTCTTTCAGCCGGGACCACGTGGCCACCCAGATCAACAGCCATATACCCCTTCCCCAGGATCCTATCATTCAAACCTTCCGTTCCCTCCCCATCTTCCCCCCATTCTTCCTGAGTCACAAGACTGGACAATCCTCCCCCTCCTTATCCTCTGCCCTCGCTCCCCAACCCCCAACACATTCCAGATGATTCTCCCGCCACTGACTCAGCCTCTCCGCCACTAGAGGCAATTGGGCCAGACCCAAGCCCTCCAAGGGACTTCTCCGCAGCAGCAGCAGCCCCTCCTTTTCTGGTGGAAGCTGGGCCACCTAAAGAAACCCGCCAGCTACGGAAAATAGAAAACTCAGAAGCCACTGTGATGCTCCCTCTTCATCCTTATGGGCCCATGAACCGACCAAACTGGGATCCCAACACCTTTGAAGGTTGGTAGCATCTTTCCACTTATCACAGGGCTCTAATGGCGGGGCTCCGAGTGGCCGCCAGAGGGCCGACTAATTTGGCCATGGTAAGAGAGATAATCCAAGGTCCTAATGAGTCTCCCTCTATGATTCTGGAGAGAATTATGGAAGCATATAGGAAATATACTTCTTTTGATCCTCAGGCAGAGGACGAAAAAACATCTGTTGCAATGGCCTTTATCCAGTTTTGATTCTGACTCCTTAATGTGTTCGACTACATGATTGGTTGCCTTAGGTGGCGTAATCAGGGTGCGGCCAACAGTCATCCACCCTGTGGGTCTTGCTGAGGTTGTCCGAGCATAGAGAGCAAACTCAACATAGCCCCAACGTTTGGCCTTGGGGTCAGGTATATCTGAAGTATACGATCCATTGTTATCGGATGAAGAGCCTTTATGCCACTTTAGGTAACTAGAAGTCAACCCTTCAGAGTAGCCAAGTGAGTGGTAAGAACAGCTACCACGTTCATCATGGAACCTGCATGACCAATAGGGACACCCATTATATATCTCAGGCCACCAATGACAATAGTCTTTGGTTTGATTAAAAAGGAAGCAAATGAAAGGCCAGTTCCAGCTACCAGGGACGAAGGTCCTTGAAAGTGACAATTTTAGGGAAATAGAGGTGCAGTTGTGGATGAAGCAAGTAGTTGCATCCACTGCGCGGACCTTCTGCATGCCATGTTCTGAGTATCGTTCCCGAAGAGTGAATAAATACATGGTAGGTTAGGAGGGTAAAGACAAGTCCCAACAGAGCACAGAAAAAAAGCAGAGCACAAAAAAACAAGCAGTTAGAGAAGACTAGGGTGTTGGGAGAGCTCATTGTGCCTTCTTTAAGAGGAATTGGGATGCAGGGAACACCGTGTGAGCTGCAACTTAAATGGGTGAGATGGGTGTGGAAAGCAGGATTAAAGGGGAGCTTCAGGAGGTGATTCTTGGAGTTCCTCTGGCATGGTCCTGTCGTCAGCAGGTGGGGCCTCCTGGTGATATGGCTTCAACCTAGAAATGGGAATCCAGGGAGTGAGAGGGTTGTCTGGTAAGGAGAGTTTGGCGGCTGTGGGGGTACAGAGAATGAAAGGATAGGGGCTTTCCCATTTTGGTGCAAGAGTCCCTTTCTCCTCTGGGGTATTATAATAGACTAGACTCCCAGGTGTTAAGGGAGGAGTGTTTGGAGAGGAGACTGGGTCCGGAAGAAGCCAGTTCTGACATTTCCAGTGTTCAGAGCGGAGATGAAACAAGAGAGGCAAAGACAAATCTCGGGTGAGAGGTCCTTGTGAAGTGACCAACCCAGAGGGTATAAGAGGTCTTCCATACATTATCTCAAAGGGAGACAGTAAAGATGGTTTCTTAGGGAGAGCTCTGATTCGAAGCAAAGCAAAGGGAAGGATTTTGACCCAGTCTAAGTTTAATTCCATTGTCAATTTGGTAAGGACTTCCTTCAGAGTATGATTTACCCTTTCCACTTTCCGTGAAGCCTGGGGGTAATATGGACAGTGGAAATGCCACTTGAAGGAGAGGGCTTGAGAGACCTTTTGTGTGATCCTAGAAATAATCTCAGGGCCATTGTCATATTGTAGGGAAGTGGGCATACAAAACCTAGGGATGATGTCTGTCAGTTAGATTGAAGCTACAGTGGAAGACTTTTTATTGGAAGTGGGAATTGCCTCAACCCAAACAGAGAAAGTGTCCACAAAGACAAGGAGGTATTTAGTGTGCCATACTGTGGGCATGTTGGTGAAGTCTACTTGCCAGTCAGCAACGGGAATGTGTCCCTGGGCTTGGTGAAAAGGGAAAGGTTTGGGCCTTAAAGGAGTATGAGGGTTGGTCCGCTGACAGATCTGACAATTAGAGGCTATATTCTCTATCATGGCTATGTCAGAAGGGTTGAGGGAGAAGAAGCTCTGTAAAAAAAGGGTCAAAGACTGAGAATTGGAATGGTGTAGAGTATGAAGGAACTTGAAAAGATCCTTGTTCTTACTGGAAGAAGTAGGGGCTTCAGATGAGCTGTCTAAAGTGGCCATAATATGTACCCCATAGGGGCCATAATTGGAAGTGGTAGCACGCATTTGTGGCGCCTGGTCAGCTTTGGCATTGCCCTCAGTGATAAGAGAGCCATCCTTCTGATGGGACCTACAATGGACAACTCCCAACTGGGTGGGTAAGTGGGAGGCCTCCATCAGATTGGTTATAAGAGCCGAATTAGTGATCGCATTACCTTTGGTGGTAAGTAGGCGTCGCTCCCTTCATATTGAAGCATGGGATAATAAGATCTGGAAGACATATTTTGAATCAGTATAGAGGGTGAGGGATTTGCCTTGTGCTAGAAGGCAGGCACGAGTGGCTGCTATAAGTTCAATCTGCTGGTTGGTAGTTCCTGAAGGCAAAGCTTTGGTGTCTATAATCTCAGTGGCTGAAACTACAGCATATCCAGAGTAATGAGTGCCGTTCTGCCTAAAGGAACTGCTGTCAGTAAACCAGATAAGGTCAGGCTTGGTGAGTGGTTCCTCAGAAATGGAAGAATGACAGGGGAGGAAATCTTCTAAGGTTTCCAAGCTATTATGAGTTGGTGTGTTAGACGTGGGAGTCATTGAAAGCAGTGAGGCAAGGTTCAGTGCAGAGCAGGGGAGGAAAGTAATATTAGGGTTTTCCAGAAAGGAAGTGAGGAGCGACAGAACTCTGGATGGAGGAAGGGTTTGAAGGCCCTTATAAGCTGAAAGATCTTTCAAGTGATGTGGGGAGTGGATAGTTCAAGGTGCCCCAAAACTCAGCTTAGAGGCTTCTTTGTGTAAAATTTGTCCAGCAACCAGAGCTCTTAAGCAAGGGGCTCACCCACGGATGGTAGAGTCTAGTTTCTTGGAAAATATGCCACAGGTGCAAATGTAGGCCCATAGTTTCGACCTAAGACCCTAAGTGCTTGCCCCCCTTTTTCATGGACATATAGATGAAATGGTCTTGAAAGATCAGGAAGGTGAAGGGCAGGTGCCTTTAAGAGGAGTTGCTGAAACCTGCGGAAGTGGTAGATGGGGGAGGAGACAAGAGATTCACTAGGGGGTCCATTTGCTTGGTCATACAGGGGTTTGGATAGAAGAGAATAATTTGGGATCCAGGCCCTAAAATAACCTGCTAATCCTAGGAATGATAGTATTTTGGCTTTCATATGGGGCACTGTAAGATCAGAGAGGAGTTGCCTCCTATCCAGTGTTATTTCCTTTTTCCTGGGTCTAAGGCAAAAACCAAGAGAGGTGACAGAAGAATGGGAAACCTGGGCCTTGTGGGGAGACTCCCTATATCCCTTGTCTGCTAGGAAATTAAGAAGCTGAGCGGTGTGGGATTGAGAGTGTTCCCAGAGGGACTACATAGAAGAAGGTCATTGACATATGGAAGGAGAATAGTGTCAGGACAGGTCGGGTGAAAGGATGTGAGGTCCTGGGCAAGAACTTGGCCAAAGAGATGGGGGCTATCCCTGAATCCCTGTGGGAGGACAGTCCAGGAAAGCTGATGAGAATGGTGGATGTGAGAGTCAGTCCATGTAAAAGCAAAGATATTCTGAGATTCTGAGAACAAGGGAATAGAAAAGAATGCATCTTTTAAACCTAGGACCGAGAAGTGGGTAGTAGTGGCAGGGATCTGAGAGAGGAGGGTGTAAGGGTTGGGCACTAGCGGGTGGATGGGGACCACAGAGGAGTTGACAAGGAGAAGGTCTTGAACCAGCCTGTAGGACACTTTAGGTTTCTTAAGTGCCAGAATGGGGGTGTTGAAAGGAGAGTGTGTAGGCCTAAGATACCCCTTTCGTAATAAATCCTGGATGATGGGTTCTAATTCGAGGAGGGCTGTGGTTGTGAGTGGATATTGTGATTGACTAATATATCTTGAAGGGTCCCGTAAGACAATATGAATAGGACTGCATTTAGCCATAAGGGGTGTAGTTGTGTCCCAAACCTCAGGCTTAACTGGTTTAGAGAGTAATGGGAGAGTGCATTAAGGAGGTGTATCTGCCCCTAGGAATATCATGAGGAAATGAGAGGTAGGAGAGGTGTGGGGTGATATGTGAATGGTGACTTTTAATAGTGAGAGTATGTCCCTTCCCAGAAGGGGAATGGGGCAATGGCTCATAACGAGAAAGAAGTGAGTGAAGGACAAAAGGGATCCCTGCATATAACATAATGGGGGGGTTTGAGGGAAAATCTGTTTACCTCCTACCCTGACAATAGGAGTTTTTGAGGGTGTGGTAGAACCCCATACTCCCTTAAGACCGAAAAAGTGGCACCAGTATCCAAGAGGAAGGTAATGAAGCATCCATCCACCAGGAAGGTAAACCTAGGCTCTTGATTCTTGATGGTAATAGTCTGGAGGGAAAGCCCAGGGATCCGTCAATCCTCCGCTGCTAAGCCCAAGAAAGGCTGTGGTTGCCTGGCGGCTGACCAACCTCCCTTTCGGGTTGTTGGGCAGTCTGCCCCCCAGTGTCCCCTTTGATGGCATTTTCGGCAGGGGTTGTAGGGTGTCCTCAGTGAAGGACAATCCCTGGCCCAATGTCCCTCCTTACCACATTTGAAGCAAGCTCCCGGGGGTGTCATATTGGGATGGCGTGGTGATGGCCTTCTCTGAATGACCTGGGCCAACATTTGGAACTTGGCATTTTCAGCCCTCTGCCTACGGCATTCACTTTCATCCTCTCTATCATAAAAAACCTTGAAAGCGACAGCGAGGATTTTAGTCTAAGGAGTAGCAGGGCCCTGTTCAAGCTTTTTAAGCTTGGCTTTAATGTCAGGGTAGCTTTGGGCCAGAACATATTTCATTAAGACATGACGGCCATCAGGGGTTTCTGGGTTGAGGTTTGTGTACTGTTAAAGGGCCTTGGTTAGTCTATCCAGGAATTCTGAAGGTGTTTCCTCCTTCCTTTGAATGACCTCCTGCACCTTTTTAAAGTTAACAGCCTTGCGGATGGCCTTTTTCAGGCCCGCCAAGAGGCAGGATGTAAAAAGGTCACTAGACTGTAAGCCTTCAGGGGTGTTGTAATCCCATAGGGGATCCTGCTCTGGGACAGCATGAGGGCCTGTGGGGTGGTTAGGATTGGTCCTATGATTTTCATCAGCATGGGCTTGGGCTAGCTCCCAGACCCATTGACTTTCCTCAGGGAGAAGTGTATTGGCCAAGAGCATGTAGATGTCATGATGAGTGAGACTATATGCTTGCAGGACCCATTGAAACTCCCGAATGTAAGTGGTGGGGTCAGTGGTGAATGAGCCTAACTTCCTCTCTAGCTGAGTAATGTCCGACATGGAGAAGGGCACTTGGACTCTGATGACACCCTCGGGACCAGCTACCTCACAAAGGGGTGCGATTGTCTTGGGGGTGGGAAGGAGTCCCTTAGACCTGGTAACAGGAGGACTGAAAGAGGCAGGAGGCGGACAGGAAGGAGAGGGAGGGGCAGGGAGTGTCTCTTTGGAAGAGGAGGAGGTGGAGCAGGCAGAAGAGGGCGGAGGGGAGGAGGATGAAATGGAAGGCTGAGGATCCCTGGAATCAGGCAGAGGAAGAGGAGGGTATAGTGGGAGAGAAGGGGCAGATAGGACTGGGGGATAAGGTGGGGGTTCATCTGCTGGGTTGAATGAGGAAGAATCTGTGAAGTCAGGAGTAGACGTAGGGGAAGAGAAGGGTTTGCAAACAAGGAGGACCTGAGAGGGAGGGCAGGAGGAGCAGCGACAGGGTGCTGTCTGAGAAGGCTAAAACCTTAAATGCAGGGAATCTCACTCCACTTTTTCAGATGCTGGCAGTAGTTAAAAAGGTCGCAGATGAAGTTTGGATGTAAGGAGCCTTCTGGAGGCCAATGATTGCCATTATCCAGTGGATATGTAGGCCAATCTTGGGTACAGAATTTGATTAGAAGTTTGGGCTTGATGTCTGGTGTGAGGGAGAGTGTGGCCAGATTTTTTAGTAGACATTTGAGAGGTGAGGCTTCAGGTACAGATGAAGAGGTGCCCATAGTCACAGGGAGAGAAGGAAGACAGACAGAGAGAGAGAGAGAGAGAGAGAGAGAGAGAGAGAGAGAGAGAGAATAAGAGTAAGCGAGAGAGACAAAGAGAAAACCCAGGCTGGAACGGCTTTCAGGAAGCTCAGGGCGAACGGGGGTCAGGTGGGGGTCCCCAAAATGACCAGCCGTCATGAGGAAATACAGAGGGCACTACCTGGGCGTCACCAGTGAAGTGCGATCTGTGAGACCCAATGGGTTCGGAGCCACGGGCAACCTGACATCAGGAAAGTTTTTGAACGCAGCGGAAAAAGTCAGTAATGAAAACAGAACTCCGGTTCCGGCAGAATGTAGTTCCAGGACGGGAGTTCAGTTTTCCCCGAGCAGAGAGGCAGATTCAGCCAGACACAGCAGCCCCGCAGCAAACAGCAACTCTAGCCAGCAGCAGCAGCGGCAGCAGAGGAGAAAAAACCACAGAGCCTCTTGTGTAAACTCAGAAGCCTCACGCCCCAAAGGAAAATGGATCACCAGAGGGTCCACTGCGACCAGTAAAGGTCTTAGTGGCAGGAATTTCCTGCCCCCTACAGGGCATCGAGAGTGTGCCGGAAGATCAAGGTCACAAAACCAGTGGTAGCCCGAAGGGAGTTGCAGAGCCAGGGTCAGGGGAGGCTTACATATATCAGATCTGTGGTGGGTGCAGGAAGCTGGCATCTGAAAAGAGCGGACCATGGCGGAGTGTCTCCGGGGGAGCAGGGGACAGGGCTCTTGTTAGAAAGAGCTCACCCGTATCCTCACATGGGGCACCAGAATGAAAGAACTTCCCACGCAAAGGCACTTCGCTGGGAGAATTCCAATTTTATTGCAAAAAGCTGTGTGCTTATATAGAACTAAGGGGAAGATGGAAGGGCTTAGATAAATGGCAGGCAAACCGTTTATTGCTAAGTTCTTTCAGATATCAGCTCTGGAGCCCAGGAATTAGTTCTTATTGGGGCTAAGGTTCCCCACCTGCGAGATTTCAAATTGGCGCCAGCGGGAGAGTTCACATGGGTGGGAACATTTGGCACCACTGCAGAAAAAAGAAGGTAGGAAGAAGAAGTCCTTAGGCACCATGTTGGGGTTTTTCTCTGGGGTATGGCTGCCATTTATACTTTTCCCAACAATGAGTATACCAGACAGTGCCTTGATTGACTGGTTTTCATGAAAATGGTGTTTAACAGAGATGCCAGAAAGTTGGATCCTGCTGAGTAGTGGGCCTAGAGCAATGGTGGGCAGGTGTGTGATAAAACATCTGTGGTGGGGCCATGTAGATCTTTCATTGGATTCCAAATGGCTTGTGACTGACATGGTGAAGCCAGCAGACCCTTATATGTAAAGGCACCTTGTTACATAGAGAGGTTTCAGGACATTGTTCAGAATCAGGTTGCTATGGTCAAGGGGGCAAGCTATGTGGGATAGAGGCCTGGTTCTTGTATTCTCCTGCAGACCCTGACCCACCACACGTGACAGAAATCCCTCCTGCACTGTGTCCCCGTTGAACTCCTTGTATTTCGTGAAGCAAATACCAAACTCCCAGTGCAGCAGCAAGAAACACCATGAAAATAGAGGATGACTATATGGATTCAACGTCCACACAGGGAGACATTCAGCCCCCAGGGGCCACAGTTTACCTACAATGGAAAATTCAGCACTGCTGTCTCATGTTCATTGGAAAATAAGAAACCATGTCCTCCAGGTCACATTGATGCAGACCCAGCTTTTATGGTCTCACTAGAAAGGAAGCTAAAGCTCCTGACAACAACATATATTTCAAGTGCCCAACCTCACAGGCAGTTTCTCAAGAAGTCTCTAGGCCAGCAGACCTTCAAGTTTTTGGAGGGTTTACCCTGTCCCTTACTTTTGGAAACTCCTCTACCACTTCCAAGGTTGTGAACTTCTGATCATATTCCATTCTAGATATGTATTCACGGATTTTCTAACTTTTCTCCTCTGATTGTGTCATACTTGGGCTGTAGGTGTTGTCAAGGCATTGTTCTGGATGAGAGTGGGAAGATTTTGGTGTAGCACATATTTACATACACATTGGATTCATTTTTCAATTTTCCATTCAAAATACTGAATCCCTGACACTAACACATACCCTACTAGACTCTGACTACTAATCCTAATATGATGGAGAAAAATAACCCAAACAGAATAGAAATACAAGCGGTTGAGAGGAGGCATGGCGTATAGTTGGTCTTGCCTTTTGCATGATATAGGGTAAGAGTTATAAATCTTGTTAATTTTTTGTTGAAATGGTTCTCCATGTGTTTTTAAAGTTAACACATATGTGAATTTCTGTCTCCCTTTTTCTGTAGCCAATTCAGCACATGTATTTTTATATGCACATATAAAATCCTACCTGGTATCACACGTACATTTTTGTGAGGTGGCTAACTTGGGAGATACAAAGTATGAGAAGAGATGACTCCTCCTAAATGTTTTTGGAACTGAAAATTCAAACTATGAGTGAGCTTCTTAGTTGAAAAACATTATACATAAATCCATGTTCAGTAAAATTAATATTTTTGGATCTGTGAATGATATATATTTCATGATGAATTTTGATTGGCATATATATTGCTACTTTCTAATGTATCTGTGTGATATATATATTTTCAAAATATGAAATATATGTGTCTTATTATACACTCCCTAAATAATTCACTCATGTTCATGTATGTGCTTTTATAATCAACTTTTCATAAGATTGTTTTTAGAAATATTCATCCACCTGAAATACATATTTGTTTCCTAGTACTGAAAACTCACTTCAGTGAATGGTGCAAACAAAGCCTTATATTTCTACAGTAACTGACCCAATTTAACATCAATGAAAGTAGATTTCTATGGGACATGATGTGTATTTTGATGTTCATTTTAATTCAACACTGGTACATTACTATTTCTTCAGTTTTTATACATCGTAGAATATACATTTCATCCACAAGTTCACAAATTGAAAGAACATTTGTAACACATTCAATCACTTCCTGCTTCAGAACACATGTATTCCTCCTTGTTTTTGACTGGTTATTTCATGAGACTTCTTTCCAAACACATTATTTTCGATTTCCATAATCAATTTTGAAGCAAAACTCACACACATTTTATGATAAACTACAACCCTAATATTACCATTAGATATATAACTGGTTGGAATGAATGTATGTATATCAATATAAGATTTCCTGTGTATTTTGGGATATCAATTTATTCCAATTTCTAAATTTGGAAACAGTTATATTATTTATTCACAGTATGGTCTATTCATGCATTCTCTCTATATTCATACACACATGGTACACCTATTTGTGCCCCCAATACTAATTTATATCTCTTCAAAATATTGCTCTCAGAAATGGTGCAACAAATACTCATGTCACCTGATCTACATATACATTTTATCACAGTAATATTCTGGCGACAAAATGCAAAGTCACACTTATGACTGTACCAAAGCCTAAATGGAATATGAGTATGGATTATGAAAATCACCCATGTCCAGGTTGCCTAATGCTCTCAAATGTCAATCCTATTGGTGACTACATACTTGTTTCTTCCTAAGATTATTTATTCAAACTCAAGCCTGTTGAAAATGTGTAATCCTATCAATCACTTTATCATTTGCTGATTTTCTAATGTCTCTATTGATATCTGCTTTCCTACATATTTTCCCCAGTTCATCATTGTGACTGACTCTTCACATGTGCTGACATTTACATTTTCTCTCTACCCAAAACCCTATTGCTAAAGAACTTTTTGTCCAAATCATATACTCACTCTTTTTCCTAATCCTACCAACTATCCTTTTTTGACTGGATGTTCTCTTTGACATTCAATCATCCAAGGTACAAGGTCCTATGCCATTGTGTATAGATTTATCTGAGACACATGTGCAGAACATAATTCAAACCTAAGTATCCCAATCAAGGATCCAAAGCCCTTCTGGGCTTCAAATCTTACCTAGATTTCGGTTTTCATAAATATATTTCCCCTCTATATATTCTAATAAATATTGCAGGTTCCCAATAACATTATTCATCCAGCAGAACGATTCCTAAGCCAAATCAAACATGTTATTAACCCTAACTATACTCTGTTCCCTCAATCTAACTTTACAGAAAAGCAGGGACAGAGTTGGTCTTACAATACAGGAATGTAAGAAATCTTCCACCTGCTGAGAAATGAAAAGGTCCATGCAGAAATGAACCCTGCGGAAGCTATAGGAAGCTATCAAGGACCTGAGAGAGCAAAAGTCATCTTCCACGACAAACAACCTGGTCAGGATGAAGGGGTGTGTCTGAAGCAGTCTCTCTTTTCTTAATGTAGAGAAGATGGACAATACCAGGCCTGTGTGGAGAGCTGTTCCCGGGTGCCTATGTTTGATATACCATTCAAACTTGTGAAAGTGTCACAGGAAGTAGGGGCAGCCTCCATCAATTGGGACACTTGGAAGCAACTATTAGGACAAAGTGGTTGCCAAGGCAGTGACCTCATTCAGTTCCTGAAGGAAGTGACCTACATCACTTTCTTGGTGATGGAACTCTCTGAACTAGGGATCCAGGAAGACAGGCACCCAGAGGCAGTCCCAGTCCCAGTCCCAGTGGCCTCACATATTTGGATTTACCAAGGACAGAATCAGTCTTTTTTGGTAACTACTGATGTGAGGATGGCCAAATGCCAGGAAGGTCTGAAGAGGGGCCTTTCCTGAGTAAGCAGGTAGTGTCTCACCACTGGCACCTTACAACTTCACAGTGTTGGCCAAGGAGTCCACATCTGACATAGGACAGTCCATTTTGGAGTAACATACTATGGCCCATCAGTCAGAGGACACTCCGGATAGTCATAGACCTACTTGGGGGAAGGAGGTGACTTTTTGGGTGTGGGTGTGAGTTTGTGGTTTTGTCTCATGATCTGAGAATAGGTAGGAAAGTCGGTTTGTTAGGATTGGAGTGGACTGTTTCTAGTAAGTCTTTTGACAATGCGAGTGTTTCTATGTCTGTTTATCCCACTGTGTCAGTGGTTGTAGACATTAGAAAAGAGAATGCATCAATGGATGTGTCCTGAATAGAAGAAAGCTTCACAATATTCATCCTGCCCAATTTATGAATGGATTTTGTCTTGCCTAATGGATGGGCAACAACCACTGTCTTCCTAAATTCCTGTTTTCTTCTTGAATTCTGGCCACTCTCCAGAATAGGCTCATGGTTTTGTTTCCAAGACATGAACCACCTCCAAGCTCTGTGACATGGCTATGTACTGGATAGCTGAAGGGAATGGGATCATCTCAGAAAACTCAGATATCATTTTAGAAACCCTGCCTTGGGCCATTTGCTTACCTATTGTTCTGTTGCCCTGAATGTCACAAAGGTCTTTGCCTCAGGCCACCCCTTTTTGAAGTCTGAAGAAAACGGTTTTCAATGGAAATTAATGGGCATCACCTGTAGATCTTTGCTTAATTGCTTTGGAAAGGGATGTGTCTGCATCAGACTCTTGGCCATGTTTGAGGTTGTTGAATAGATTTTCAGCACCTGATGGATCTAACGAACAATTACATGTGTGCTTCCAAAACCAAAATGGCCAAAAAAGCAGTCATTGTGGACGAAGTCTCTCGCCTTCCTCTGTAAGATTACTGATCTCCATCAAGTGAAAATAGGGATCCTTTTTGTCAAATGAGTTCTTCAAACCCTGCAGAGGATAGCCCATAGGTGCTTGGGTTTTCTCATGATTCCAATTCACATAAAGAATCTATACCCGAGAGTCAGTAGGCCTCAAATTGGAGAATCAGAGCAGTATTTACGGCAGGCTCATTTGATAACTCCTGGTTCTCAGAAAGGGTGTCCAGGCAACCCTGACTTTAGGCAAATGACGGGCAAGGGAGGTTATTTTGTACACTGTCTTGGGCTGAGCCCCTCATGGAAACCTCCAGCCACAGGTTATGATGAGTGTCTATATGGAAGAAGATGAGGGCCTTGTGGGAGTGCTTTGGTTTTAATTGTGGTCATTTGTTTGGTGGTTGGAAGTGATGACTGGGTCTATCTGGGCTTGAACTCTGGTGTGATTCCACTTATAGTCTGAGTTCTCGAACTGATCTCAGAGAAATATTGCCATAAACTGTGTTCAGATTTTAGGAGGCCACGCATGGGATTCTCCCTTGGAAACTGAGATCAAATACAAGGGTGGCTTTCCACAGAGCCTTGGAATATCAGCTAGAATATCACATGATTTTATTCTGAAAGATTTGGCAGCCATAGTTGACAGTCAGAACACCCATGGACGTCACATTAAAGACCTCAATGGGCCTGGCTTCATGTGACCTTTTGACCACTCTATGGGAAGACTTGCCTGTGAGATTTCTCCAGAGAATTCATTGAAAACAGCTTCCTCACCATTTAATATTTCCTGAATGAACTGAAACCCACAGTGCCTCCAACTTCATCTATGAAAAATGGCTAGATAAATACAATGAAATCTTTGAAATTCCCTTAACCAGGTGGCACTGGAGAACCTTTAGATGTCTTGTTGCTGATCATGAGTGTACCAGAGAATGCCATGATTGACCGGGTTTCATGAAAATGGTGTAGAACAAAGATGCCAGTAAGTTGGAGCCTGCTGAGAAGTGGGCCTATTGCAGTGGTGGGTGGGTGTGTGATAATACATCTGTGGTGTGGCCATAAGGATTTGCCATTGCCTTCCAAATGGTTTGTGACTGACATGGTGCAGCCAGCAGACCCTTCTATGTAAAGGCATCATTTTATATGGAGAGGTTTCTGGGCTAAGTTCAGAGTCAGATTTCTATGGACAAGGGGGCAAGCTCTGTGAGATAAAAGCCTGGTTGGTGCATTCTCCTTCAGACCCTGACCCACCACAAGTGACAGAAATTTCTTCAACACTGGGTTTCAGTTGAACTCGTTGTATTTCATAAAGCATATACCAAACTCCCAGTACAGCAGCAAGAAACACCACAAAAAGTGGAGGATGACCAAATGGCTTCACAGTCCAAACGGGGAGACACTTAGTATCCAGTGGCCACAGTTTACCTACAAAGAGAAAATTCAGCACTGCTGCCTCGTGTTCATTAGAATACAAGAAACCATGACCTCCAGGTCACATAGATGCAGACTCAGTTTTGATGGTATCACTAGAAAGGAAGCTAAAGCTCCTTACAACAACATATATTTCAAGTGCCCAAACTCAGAGGAAGTTTCTCAAGAAGTGTTTAGGCTGGCAGAGCTCCATGTTTTTGGAGTGTTTACCTGTTAGACCAGGACACAAGAAAAGACCACTGACTCTAATTAAAATCAAATTAAATTAAGCTTATTATTTCCACTGGCTGTGCTACCTCTCCCTCACAAAACGGCGGGAAAAAGACAGCAACCCCAGCTTTCCTACAGGCAGCTTAATAGCCCAGAAAATTACACAAAAGGGGGTTTACAGATAACAGAACTCTGACAAACATCACACTAATGGCAGTCTACATTTTTTTTGCTGTCCCTACATCAGAGTTCATGAAGACCATTAGAGCCTCAGAGAGGGTTGTTGTCTGGCCAGAGAAGGCAAATATTTATGATGTGTCACTAAAGTTTCAGAGAGGGCTGCTATCTGGTCAGAGAGCCGGGCATGGGTGAGTTCAAGGCGTGGGCAGGCATTCCAAGCAGGTTTAGAATTTGAAGTAATTTATGGTAAAGCCAAAATTATCTTTTCATGGCTTTTTGGCAAGATGGCTCCCAATTTAAATTAAAGATCAGGTTGGGTCTATCATTCCCGCCTTTTCTTTGTGTCCCTTTCAAATCTTTGATAGATTACGGGAAGAGCACTGAGGAAATTTTAATCCCTCAGGTAAGAGTCTCCAAATTTTTAGAACTCACCCAAAACCGATCTCCCTGATTTTACCTGACTTAATTAATTACTTATATTGATAGTCTATTTATCTTTCTCTCCATTGTTATAAGAAGAGTGGTGTCACTCATTTTTTCTTCTTCTGACCTGAGACAGGGTGACGTGAGTGGGCATGGGATGAGGGACATGAGTTGCCTTTTAGAAGTCAGTTGAGGGACATGAGTTGCCTTTTAGAAGTCAGTTCGGTTTGAAGTCTGATTGTGGCAAGATGGCTCCCAATTTTAATAAAAGATCAGGTTGGGTCAATCATTCCCCCCTTTTCTAATGTGTTTTTTTCATATATTTGATTGGGTAGGAAGAGCACTGTGGGAATTTTAATCCCTCAGGTAATAGTCTCCCGATTTTTTGAACTCACCCAAAAACAGGTCTCCCTGATTTTACCTGACTTAATTAATTACTTATATTGATATTCTATTTATTTTTGTCTCCATTGTTGTAAGAAGAGAGGCGTCACTCATTTAGACTTCTTCTGAGCTGAGAGAGGGTGACGTGAGGGGGCACCGCCTGAGGGACATTAGTCGCCTTTTAGAAGTCAGTTAGGTTTGAAGTCTGGATGGGGAAGAACAGGTTGTAAAGTCATCTGGGGATGGGTTCTTCTATGAGAGAAACAAAAACCATGAGTACTGAATAAATGTTGCAGCACCTGGAACATGTCACTGTATAGAAGTTCCCTCACCAGTCTTTAATATCCCCAGTTATCAGGACTGTCAATTTAATATTTAACTTTTACTGTTACACTTGTCCCTCCCCATAAGATACAGTTTAATTATTTAATGTCATCTGATCTTGTAAAATCCTTTTACTAGTAGACCTCTGTGTCTCTTTGAGAAACCTTTAATTCTGTTACTCAGGGCTGGATAATTGTACTAGCAAACACCAAGCCAACCTGTGTAGGTTAGGAATATCTGTAGGCCTTAAACTGAAAACTTCTCCCTGTGGCAGGTCTTCTTGATAGTCTCTTTTTATAAGTATCAGGCATTCCTGTCTGAGAATTCTTCTTTGTAGCCACCAGTCTTACTTATTTTGGGAGGCAAACATAAAGTGCATACCTTAACATTATATTATTATTATTATTATTATTATTATTATTATTATTATTATTATTTAAAATGCCCAGGAATGGATGTATTTTGTTCTTAACTGTCTTTGCTAAGTGTTTAAGATGAAGCAGTCAAACTGACTTTTGTTTCCATCTATTGTTAACAGTCAGCTGACCTTTTATGGGAGTCAATTCTGGGGAAACTTGAGAGCAGATTCTCAGTTCTGCTAGTGCCATTTGCGCTAGGTGGGTCCAGATCTTGCTTGACCATTTGGCTTCCCTCGGAAGCATCAGGGACGTCTCCTTTCTTTGATGACTCTCCTCTTCGTAACAAATACACTGATTGGCTTTCTGTTCTCCAGTGGTCTCATTAATCTCCCTGATCAGGAGGAGGTTATGTGGCTCAGAGTTTCAAAGGTCTTTAGAGAAGTCCCCTGTTCCCTGGATTCAGACTGACTCATAGGGCAAAAGCCAAATATTGGTTTTCTTGGCTCTTTTCATTTAACTTTAATTTTAAATCCTAATCTTAAACATCCAGCAAATAAATTTTAACAGCCTTATATTAAGAGTACTGGGCTTTAATGTCTATAACTATATAATTATCTTTTTATTAATTGGGATCTGTATTATTCCGTCTGTATTGTAAGTAATGACTTATTATATTGAATAAACCCATGTTGTGTTCTTAAAGCAACACGTTTGTAAAACAGTAACAGAGAATCTTTAGATCACTTATAAGAAAATTTCAAAATAAAATTAACAAAAGTAAAAATACTTAGCTTGTGTAACAGCTACCCTGAATTTTTTGGCTGAGTTATACATTATATCCCCTGTTTGAGATCCTAGGAATATTGACCTTAAAAAAAACCAACTTTTTAACATAACTTTAAAGAAATATTATCTAACCTACTGGTTTCGTAGTCATTCTCACATGTAGTAAGATGGGACACAGAGCCTTATCTCAGCTAAGGCAGGGCTCTTTATAAATCTTAAGTATTTTAGTTCTAAAGCTAATCCTTATTTTTAAATATCATTTGACAAAGTTTACATAAATTGTTTGAGGTCACATGAACATTAGCTAACACCATATGATATCACATTTAAAACATTAATTAAAGAAAGGCTGAAAGTTTTTAACCTTTACATCGATTAGGCTCTCATTAACTAAAAAATAAATTTAAATTGTTCCCCAATGTAAAAAGTAACATAAAAGTTTACATATCTTATTGATAACAGGTAAATAAATCCCCAATATATTTTTTACCATACAACTTCAGAGCACCAGCTTGATATAATGCTCTTTTAAAGTTTCTACCTTACAGACTTGCATACCTATAAGATATGAAAACATTGATAGCATCACAATTACATTGATGTTTCTACATTAACCAAGTTTAGCTTTTAAAGCAATGGCAGTACAGTGCTCTAAAATAACAGTTCTTATTTAATCAGTTGTTTAATTTTTATGGTTGCTTGCTCTGGAGAAAATAAAACTTAATAAACACAACGTTATGGGTAAACTTATGTTTTAAGAAATTTTTGTCTCATTAACACATGACTTATTTTTATATTCTTCTACAGACTTTAATAAGAACTTATTCAGACCTTAGTAAATCAATCAGATATCTAAGAAAAGTACTCATGAATGAGCAATCCCATATCAAATTTACTTTACTTATTTATCAAAATATTAGAGAAATGTATTGACAGTGTAAACCATTTTTATGTTGAAGGAAAGGTCCTAGAACCAAGGCATATTAGACATTTTCTAGATATTAATATTTTATTAGATTTTTGAACACCTAAAAAAATTGTAAGCTTAAATTTAAAGACATTGATTTTTATCTGTTTATCCAATTTAAATTAAAACATTTAAATCACGTGAATTAAAGATCTTTGGATCTCCTATTTAAATTTGTTTTAATGAGCGCTTTTTTATGAGCGCTCCTTGTATATGTTAATTTGTGTATCATATATATGATATACGGACATATGTATATGTGGACATACAACACATAACAAAAGTGTGCACACATAAAAATAGTAAAGGCCTTGTAGCTTTTCTCAGGTGAAATCTCCATTGCAATGTTTCAAAAAGTCTACAGTTGGTCAAAGATAGAACTGATCTGAAAAATATTAACCTAGGTCTGTATGCTCAAAATCATGAGCTTAAAAAAAAAAAGTATCTAAGGAAAAAAAAAGAGTCCTAGAAAAAGTGACTGGCTAGTAATTAGTAAATACCATACAATTTACCTTTTTTTTCCCTTAGGCCTCAAATCAGTCTCCTACTAAGCTTTCAGGCTTCTTTCATTTACATTTCAATATAAATCATGGCTGAGGTCTGGAAGGAGCAGGAAAAACTGCTATTCTGAGCAGACACCTCAGGCCTAAGGCATTTTAACCATAATTTTGAGGTTCGGATGTTGAAAATTATGATACAAATTTAAGATACAATTCACAAAATTTTATATCTTTACATCTTGTTTTGTCAACAGATACCATTCTATGATTTACTATCCTTGTCCAAATTAATGCAGTGGTACACACAGTGACATTTTCCGAGGCTATCCAATTCAAAATTGGTGAAAAAAAGACTGTATGATTGGGAATTTACTTGTCAACTTGGAAGTAGAGTTCTTCAGTTTTCCATACTAAGTATTTAAGTTCTCTGGCATGAATTATCTGAAATCATAAACTAAACAATTACCTAAACCCGACTTTTAACTGCAAGATTCTGCAATGCTTCAAAAACCCATTCAGATACCAGATTGTTAAAATAAAACATCATCATTTAGACACACATTCAGCTAAGATCATTCCCAAGAAACAATTTATAATATCAACACATTATTGCACATGTCTTAAAGGGCCAGATACAATGACACAAGACAGACAGAAAGGAGGTTCAGACTATGGCTGTCAGAGAGAACCGTTTAAACCAGAGCAGATAAGAGAAAAATCTCCTACACCAGTGTGCACCATAGATATCCACAGGGGGGGACCACATGTTTTAACAGAGGGGAAAACTGAAATGTAAAATAAAGTGTCTCCATGGTGACTTCACTGCATTTAGTGTCCCCTTTTTCTTTTTCTCTTTTTTAACAAGACAGAGGTGGCATAATTCTTACAGTGCGGGGAGGAAGGAGGTAATTCCCTGAATCAACAGGGCTTTGGCAGCTGCTGGGAGTCCCTCAGTCCCTCCTTTTACTTACAGGATTAGCTCCTCTTGTTCAGTTCCACACCAAGCACGCTTCATCTCCTAATATTTCAGTAGACAGCTCTCACAAAGTTCCGGGGTGGAGGGCGGGTACCAAATTTGTAAATTAAAGTTCGATTCCTCAACTTGACGCCAATTAATACCAATTTAATAATGAGGACTGAGTTTTGAGAAAAAGAAAAAGGGAGGTTTATTGCTTTGCGAACAAAGGAGAAACACAGGGGACTCTGCCAAAGGTTGTGACTCTCTTGATCTGGAGTGACAAGGGGTTTTAAAAGAGTTTCACTTGTTAACCTCGGACATGCTCAGTTCTTAGGTCCCCACCAAGCATTGCCCTCTGCAATGGGTGTGCTCCAGGCAGCCAGCTAGGAGCTTCTATCATCCTGCTTAACAAAGGCGAGTAAAGTTCATCGCAGTTCCCTAAAACACAGTCCAAAGGGGTGTCAGGCTTACTCTCTTTATTACCTATTTTTACGTCCAAAATCCTTAAGTTTTTACCACTGAAATCACACAACAAAATGAACAAAAACAAACAAACAATCAAAAAAATAGAACACAAAACAAAACACAAAAAACAGAAACCATGCGCCTAAACAGAAAAACAGTGGAACAGTGCAACATCTTGCTATAGCTCCAGGGTAGGAGTGCATGCGTGCCCGTCGGCCCCTCTCTACAGTTCCAGAGGAATTGCCTACAGAACAGAACAGAGGACAGAACGATTCTGGTTACTCTCCTGGAAAGGAGTATATGTGAGCCTCCCCAGGCCACATCTCTGTCATCAGAAGAGATCTCCCTTAACCGGATATCAGATGTTATAAAAGCCCCACTTACCTATGGAGGACTCCTCCACCAGGTGCTTGCTAATAGTTTTAGTGCAGAGGTTCACTGCAGTGCTCCCCGGACTAAAGGCTCTCTTCCTAATATAGAGAAGATGGACCAAATCAGGCCTGTGTGGAGAGCTGTTTCTTGGTGCCTATGGTTGATATACCATTCTAATTTGTGAAAGTGCCACAGAAAGTAGGGTAAGCCTCCTTCTCATGGTACGCTTGAAAGCAACTGTTTGGAAAAAGTGGTTGCCAAGGCAGTGACCTCATTCAGTTCCTGAAGGATGCAACCTCACCTCACTTCCTTGGTAATGGAACTCTCTGAACTTGGGATGCAGGAAGCCAGGCACACAGAGTCAGTCCCAGTCCCAGTCCTAGTGGTCTCACTTGCTTCAATTTAACAAGGACAGAGTCAGTCTTTCTTGGTACCTACTGATGTGAGGATGGCCAAATGCCAGGAGTACTCTGAAGAGGGGCCTTTCCTAAAAAAGCAGGTAGTGGCTCACAGCTGGCTCCTGACCACTTCACAGAGTTGGATATGGAGACCAGATCTGAGACAGGATAGGCCATATCTGGGGAACATAGTATGGCCCAGCAATCAGAGGACACTCCGGATAGTGAGAGACCTATTTGGGGGAAGGAGGTGCCTTTTTGGGTGTGGATGTGTATTTGTGGTTTTGCCCCATGTTCTGAGAAGAGGTAGGAAAGTCGGTTTGTTTGGTTTGGAGTGAACTGTTTCTAGTAAGTTGTTTGACAAGGCGAGTGTTTCTATGTCTGTGTATCCCACTGTGTCCGTGGTTGTAGACATTAGAAAAAGAGAATGCATCAATGGATGTTTCCTGTCTACTAGAAAGTTTCCCAGCATTCATCCTGCCCAATTTATGAATGCACTAGGGCTTGCCATATCGATGGGCAACACCTGCTATCTTCCTAAGTTCCTGTTTTCTTCCTGAAATCTAGCCACTCTCCAAAATAGGCTCATGCTTTTGAGTCCACGATATGTACCACCTCCAAGCACTGTGACATGGACATGTACTGGATAGCTGAATGGATTGGCAAGCATCTCAGAAAACTCAGATATCGATGTGACCAGGAAAGTCTCAGTGGAGATCCCCTGCAATGGGCCTTTTGATTGCCTATTTTTCTGTTGCCCTGAATGTCAGTAAGTTCTTTGCCTGAGGCCACGCCTTTGTGAATCCTGTAGAAAACAGTTTTCAAACGGAAATGAATGGGCACCACCTGTGGCTCTTTGCTTAATTGCTTTGTAAAGGGATGTGTCTGAATCAGCCTCTTGGTCCTGTGTGAGCCTGTGGCTTAGATTCTCAGCACCTGATGAATCTAAAGAACGATCCCATGTGTGCATCCAAATTCAAAATGGCCAAAAATCAGTCACTGTGGATGAAGTGCCTCACATTCTTCTGTAAGGTTCCTTACCTACATCAAGTGAGAATAGGGATCCTTTGAGTCAAATGAGTTCTTCAAAGCCCTGCAGATGCTAGCCCATAGGTTCTTGGGTTTTCTTATGAATCCAATTCAAATAAAGAATCTAAACCCCACAGTTAGTAGGCCTCAAATTGGAGAACAGAGCTGTATTAATGGCAGACATATTTGATAACTCCTGGTTCACAGGGAGGGTGTCCAGGCCACCCTGACTATTGGCAAATGAGGGGAAAGGGAGCTTATTTGGGACACTGTCTTGTGCTGCACCTCTCATGGAATCCTCTTGCCAGAAGTTATGGTGAGTGTCTATATGGAAGAAGATGAGTGCCATGTGGGAGTGTTTTGGTTTTAATTGTGGTCATTTGTGTGGCGGTTGGAAGAGATAATTGGGTCCACCTTGGCTTGAACTTCGGTGTGATTCCCCTTAGAGTCTGTGTTTTGGAATTGACCTCCGAGAAGGTATAAGGTCCTATGCCATTGTATATCCATATTTCTGGGACATCACTACAGAATGTAATTCAACGCTAAGTATACCAATCAAGGGCCCAATGAACTTCTGGGCTTCAAATCTTACCTAGATTTCTGTTTTCATACTTATATTGAAAGGTTAATAAAATAGGTACTTGTCACTTCTTGATTTTCTGTATGCTTAACAAAACACTGTTGAAATCTTGAGAACTGTTTGCTATTCTTGTTCCCAGAATGTGCTGTCCCCAACTGCCAAACTGCAGAATGTACTCGGTCAACCAGTTGCACGCAAACCGCCCACTCGCACTTACCCATCAATAAACTTTCCTTCCTGCCCTCTCCAAGGAAAATATATAAGCACTTCTTAAGCTGTTCTCAGGGCTCTCTGCTCTATTCAAGTGAGCTCTGAGCCTTTGCATGCCGGACTCCCAATAAAGCCTTTGCTGTTGCATGAGACAGTCTCTTGGTGGTCTCTTCCACCCACCCTCACCCGATCTTTACATCTGGTGGCCCCAGTGAGATCCGGCAGCCGCAGATGAAAGACCCCCAACGGGCTCCTCTGGGGATAAATAAGGCCCCTCTTTCTGGTTTCAGGATTCAGGTTAGGGTTTCACAAAATGGCTATTGGTAAAGAGCGTGAGCTCTCTCCCATGGTGGCTGACACACATGTAACAGAGCCACAGGCCATGTCCCTGGGGGATGAACTCATGAAATCGAGGAACAATAATCTCCTTTATTCAGTGATATTTTGTTTCGGATTCGGTATTGCCAGCCCATCATGTTTTGCCGGCTACTCAGTCATGGTCTCAGTATTGGACGTCCATTGCCTGTCTTTATTGTCTTGTCTTGTCTGTGTCTTGTGTCATTGCTTTTATTGTCTGTGTATATTTCATTATGGGACAGAGCACTTCAATGCCTCTGTTCATGACCCTTGATCACTAGACCAAAGTCTGCTTAAGGGCTCAGAATCTTTCTTTTTCAGTAAAACGCCGGATCTTGCAGATTCTGTGTCTCAGAATGACCCAACTTTGTAGTCAGATGTCCCCTAGAAGGATCTTTCTACTTCGCACTAATTTGAAAAGTTCGAGATATTGTCTTTTAGCCGGGGCCACGTAGACGTCCAGATCAACAGCCATATATCTTAACTTGTCAGGACCTCTGCAAATCTCCTCCTCCAAGGGTGAAGCCTTTCCTTGTCCCTGCACGGACTCCTACTCCTTCCCCCATGATTCTATCTCTTTAACTCTCTGCTCCTCCTCCTGCACCCTCTGTTCTCCCTGAGTCTCAAGACTCTACTGGACTCTCCTCCCCCTCCTTATCCTCTGCCTTCATCCCCCAACTGCCAACACCCTCTAAGTGATTCCCCTGCTGCTGACTCAGCCTCTCCACCATTCAAAGAAGCTAGGATGGCCCAGCGCCATCCAGATGACAGTCCCGTGGCACACAGAGCCCCTCCTTCCCTGGAGGAAGCTGGCCCGGCTAAAAGAACTCAGAGAACTCGCCAATGTTTTTACACCTGCCTACTTGGGATAACTGCCAACAACTCCTAGGGACTTTCTTTATGACAGAGGAATAAGAGA
The DNA here is from genome assembly GCF_048772815.1 of Callospermophilus lateralis. Lineage (NCBI taxonomy): Eukaryota > Metazoa > Chordata > Mammalia > Rodentia > Sciuridae > Callospermophilus > Callospermophilus lateralis. The sequence continues at coordinate 121,166 of NW_027512749.1, forward strand.
AAAACCTCCAAGAAGCTAAAAAAAAAAATATCCTCGGACCTGATTGGCGACCAACACAACTTCCCAACATAATCAAAGCCAGCTTACCCTTAAACCAACCCACCTGGAACCCCAACACCTTTGAAGATAAAGAGCATCTGTCCAATTATTGCCTGGCTCTAATAGAAGGTCTCCAAGGGGCTGCTAGGTGACCAACTAATTTGGCCATGGTAAGAGAAATTATTCAAAGGCCTGATGAATCTCCCTCTTTGTTTCTAGAAAGAATTATGGAGGCATATAAAAGATATACTCCTTTCGATCCTCAGGCAGCGGATCAAAATTCATCTGTAACAATGGCCTTAATTGGGCAAGCTGCCATGGATATTAAAAAAATTTAAAAGAGAGATTTAGTCAGAGAAGCTGAGAAAGTATACTATAAGAGAGAAACAGGGTGAAAGAAAGGGAGCAAAGGAAGGATGAGAGAAGCAAAAGACAGACTAAGGGATTGACCAAGATCCTTGTCACAACAAGAAAGAGGCCAGAAATTAAGACGTAAGGTGACAGTAAGGGTTACCTGGGGCCATGCCAGAGACCACCCCTGGCCTCAGATCAATGTGCCTACTGTAAAAAAAAAAAGGACACTGGGCCAAAAAGTGCCCTATAAAGAGACAGCCACGCCAGCCAGCCATTGTGACTCTGGTGCATGACTAAGAAAGTTGGGGCTCAGTTCACTTCCGCTAGCTCAGGGTAACTTTTGAAGTGTAGCGGACCCCAGTAAACTTTGAAATGAATACAGGAGCAGTATACGAAGCCCTTAAGGCCCCATTGGGCCCTCTATCAAATAAAAGGTCTGTAGTTCAAAGGGCTAATGGCAGTAAATATCGGGCTTAGACTACTAAGAGGACCATGGACCTAGGTAAAGGAAAAATCCATCACTCCTTCCTAGTAATCCAGGAATGCCTGGACCCATTGATGGGCAGAGATCTGCTCACCAAGCTCTTGGCCTAAATAACTTTTAACCCTGAATGCTACCAAATGAAATTTCTAAATCCTTTAGTATAAACTCCTATAGTCACGGCTTTAACTAAATTAGTAGAAGATGAACATCCACTCTTCACACCCCCCAAGACTGATCAAACAGGCAAGCTACGCCAGAAATGGATAACAGATTACGCAGATGCCTGGGCAAAAACTGCAGGGTTAGGCCTGGCGGTGAAACAACCTCCAATAACAGTGGAGTTAAAAACCTCAGCCTCCCCAATTAATGTCAAATAATATCCTCTAAGCAAAAAAAGCTAAAGATGAGATAAGGCCCCATATTCAGAAATATCTGACCTTAGGCGTCCTAAGGCCCTGTCAATTGGCCATGAACACTCCCCTGCTACTAGAAAAAAAAGCCAGGAACCGGGACAATCGCCCTGTTAAATACCTAAGAGAGATCAACAACAGAGTGCAGGACATTCACCCCACGGTACCTAATCCGTACAATCTGCTTAGCACTCTGAACCCTGAGCGGAAATGGTATACTGTTCTGGACTTAAAAGATGCTTTCTTTTGCTTGCCTCTGCATAAAGATAGTCAGTTGCTGTTTGCTTTCGGGTGGGTAGACCCAGAAACCTGAACGTCTGGTCAACTAACTTGGACTAGACTCCCACTGGGGTTCAAAAACTCCCCCACTCTCTTTGATGAAGCCCTCCACAGAGATCTCAGCAATTTCAGAACTACGCACCCCAAAGTCACCCAGCTTCAATACGTGAATGACCTGCTACTGGCAGCCAACACCAAGGAGAACTGTGAGTCTGGGACCCAAGCACTATTATATGAGCTTGCTCAACTCGGGTATAGAGTTTCGGCCAAAAAGGCCCAAATTTGCTGGCATGAAGTAATCTTCCTGGGCTGTTTCCTTAGGGGCAGTAAACGATGGCTCACTGAGCCCAGAAAACAAACCATTGCCTAGATACCACCCCCATCTAACAGGAGACAACTCAGAGAGTTTCTTGGGACTGCTGGCTTTTGCAGGTTATGGATACCTGGGTTTGCGTTTTTAGCTGCTCCTTTATACCCGGTGTTAGAGGGAGATGCCCAATTCCAATGGACCCCTGATCACCAGGAAGTTTTTTATAATATCTATGGACACTGACACTGAACACCTCAACTTCACTGAGCTCAGGCTGCAATTACAGAAAGCCCTACACTACGTTAAAAATGTACACCAACTCACTCACCTTGGTTCAATGAAACTGCAGGCATTCCTGTAGGATTAAGAACAGAGTTTTCCACTAACCGACTCACAGCGAAAGAAAATAACTGAACGGGTAACAAAAGCCTGTCGAGTCCGTCAATTGGTTAATGCTTACCCTTCCAGTTTCCTAGAGGAAAGCACCTATGAGGAACCAGAAAACGACAATTTTGGGAAGTGGACAATAGTGAAATTAAGCCAGCAAGGTATGGACTTAAATACCTCCTAGTCTTTGTAGATACATTTTCAGGATGGACTGAAGCCTTCCACACATACACACACACACAAAAAAAAAAAAAAAAAAAAAAACTGCACAAATGATTTTCAAGAAGATTCTGAAAGATATTTTTCCAAGATACGGTCTGCCTAAGGTAATAGGGTCTGATAATGGACTGGTGTTCATGGCCCAGGTAAGTCAGGTGTTAACTGGGACCCTGTGGATTAATTTTAAGTTACATTATGCTTATATACACCAGAGCTCAGGACAGGTAGAAAAAATAAATAGAACCATTAAAGAGACCTTCACAAAATTAAGCTTAGAGCCCGGCATAAAAGATTGGATTATGCTCCTGCCTTATGCACTGTTTCATGCGAGAAATATTCCCTCTCTTTCTTTGTGTAACCTCACCCCCTATGAAATTCTCTATGATTCCCATCATCCAGTAAGGGACCTAATCCCAACTCTAAGGCCTAACGATCACTTCCACACCCCCTTGCTTGACATACTTAAAGTCATTGAAAGAACTCAGCGATAACTGTGGAAACAGCTGGCCACTGCCTACCAACCTTGGGAGGAGGGGACTCTAAATCAATATCAAGTAAGAGACTTCGTCTACATAAGACAACATCAGGTGTCATCCCTGGAACCCCACTGGAAAGGAACATACCAGGTGCTACTTATAAAACCTAAAGCGTTAAAGTAGACGGAATCACTTTTTGGATCCATGCCTCTCATCTCAAGCCTTCGCTGTGTCCAGACTCTTGTTGGAAACTGGAAAAGTGTGGTAACCATTTCAAATTGCGTATTCGCTATGTGGATAAGACTATAGACTCTCCCCTTGGCCACCAGTAGTTCTAACCCTCATCACCCCGTTCAGCAGCAATGGCTGATCACAAATCCTACTAGACAAGAAGTATAGTCTATCTCGCATACAGGCCCCTTAGAGACCTGGTGGCCATCTCTCCACCCAGACATTTGTCAGGTCGGTATAGGTCTTTCCTATTGAGATATCCCTGATGAAGAGGATCCCACTAAAATCCCATTAAATCTCTTCTGTACCATAGATAATGGAAACAAACATTATGGATGCAGGGACACGCGAGACAGATTCAGGTTGGCTAGCCTAGATTACTATGTTTGCCTGGCGGACTATCAAAGCCACAAACAGCCACGGCTGTGTGGGGGAGAAGCCGACTTCTTGTGTAAGTCAAGGGAATGTGAGCATACAGGGGCTGCCTGTTGGAACCCAAACTCCTCATCAAATTCAGTACACAGCATTGGCCATATTACCAATTAGACAACCAAATACTATGGCCCCCAGAGGGTTCTCTAGATCCTCAAATTCTGAGTGACATTTTTAACTTCGGCAAGTTCTCAAAAGGGGGAAATTTCCCTATGTGGAATCCTTTTTCCTCTGTTAAGAAGAAGAAGGATTATCAGGAAAAAAGTTTCAGCAAAAGGCTGTTACTGAATACTTTTCGTTTCCGGAGTGTGTGTGAATAGGCGCCTCGGCTGCCACATGCTCAAGCCAGTCACTGTGCAGCAAGGGCTTTTCAAGCAGTGGCAGCCGGCAATTCCCCGCCCCCAGCCTGGGGAGCGGGGCCCCGTGGCAGTTTGAGTCCTGGACACTCCCCAGGGCCATCTGTGGCTGCCCAGGATGCTACAGCCAGCCATAGATGCTACTGGCCCCCTGATGTTTGGTCATTTTCAATGCCAATAACTAAGCTACAATGGTTCTCCCACACCCGGAAGATAATAAATAATAAGCACTATTAAGGCTTTTTTCAAATGTAAAAAACCTTGAGATAATGTACTAAATTTTTCAGAAGGTTGTTTTCTTAGCACCTGGTGGAATACTATAGGATTTTCTTTAGCCAGTGGTAGGAGTTCCTGCCTTCATCCCAGTGCCGGTGAGGACAAGGGTGGAAGAATTTCCAGTGTTGCTGAAAACCGGAGGAGACTTCGGCTGAGAAACGGAGGAGACTTTGGATCAAGCTAGCTGCCTTCAGAACTTTCCTGGGCTGTGATTTAAGCTAGCTGCCTGCAGAATTTACATGGACTGTGATTTAAGCTAGCTGCCTGCAGAACTTACCAGGACTGTGATTTAAGCTAGCTGCCTGCAGAACATACCTGGACTGTGGTTTACCTGAACTGTGAGTTAATCTATTGAGACACTGCTTTACCTGGACTGAGACAACAAACTGTAATCTATAACAAATTTTAACTCGGTGTCTTTGCTAACAGTGTCATTGCTGGTATTATTTCTCCAAGTGCTTCATCAATTGGCTGGTATTGTGACATTTTGTATCCTCCCTTTCTGTTTGTAGCATGTTATTTATGGTGTTTCTGTAAAAACCACTGTGGTCTTTATTTAAATTAAATAAAAGGGGGAAATGTTAGAGTCTGTAAACATGTCAAAATAACACCTGGCAGTTTGCCATGGGAATGTTAGAGTGTGTAAACAAGTCTGGATGATGCCTGGCAAAATGCCAGAGGGAGTGGTTTGAGATGTAACAAAAGCGAGCCATTAGGTGTGGAGATTCCTGATTGGTTGACTGCAGTATCTAGTTTATGTTAATTAGATAAGCTGGGTGGAATGTATAAATACCTCTATTGTCCTACAATAAATGGCTTCCACTCCTGCTATATCAACATACACATGTTATTCATAACCCCCACCCCCCGGTTATTTTGCTCCAACCGGACCGCGGCAGTATCTGCCAAGTCAGAAACCTCTCAAGTATGAACATGTGATACCAGGTAGGATTCTATATGTGCATATAAAAATACATGTGCTGAATAGGCTACACAAAAAGGGAGAGAGGAATTCACATATTTGTTAACTTTAAAAACACATGGAGAACTATTTTAATTAAAAATTGACTAGATTTATAACTCCTACCCTATATAATGCAAAAGGCAAGTCCAACTATACAACATGACTCCTCTGAACTGCTTGTATTTCTATTTTGTTTGGGTTATTAATCTCCATCATATTAGGATTAGTAGTCAGAGTCTAGTAGGGTATGGGTTAGTGTCCAAAATAAGCTCCCTTGCCCCTCATTTGCCTAAAGTCATGGTGGCCTGGACACCCTGCATGTGAACCAGGAGTGATAAAATAGGACTGCAGTTAATACGGCTCTGCTTCTCCAATTTGAGGCCTACTGACTGTCAGGTAACTATTCTTTATGTGATTTGGAGTCATGAGAAAACACAACCACTTCTTCAGGGCATTGAAGAATTCATTTGAACCAAAGGATTCCTATTCTCACTTGATGTAGGTCAGAAACCTAACAAAGGAACGCAAGAGACTTCATTCACCATAACAGATCTTTTTGCCATTTTGGTTATGGATGCACACATGGGATCTTTCTTTAGATCCATGAGGTGCTGAGAATCTAAGCCACAACCGCACACAGGGCCAAGAGGCTGATTCAGACACATCCCTTTCCAAAGAAATTAAGCAAAGAGCCACAGGTGATGCCCTTTCATTTCCATTTGAAAACTGTTTTCTTCAGGCTTAACAAAGGGGTGGGCTGAGGGAAAGAACTTCCTGACATTCAGGGCAACAGAAATATAGGTAAGAGAATGGCCAAAGCAGGATTTCTCCACTGAGACTTTCCTGGTCACACTGATATCTGAGTTTTCTGTGATTCTCCCATTCCATTCAGCTGTCCAGTACATGGCCATGGCACAGAGCTTGGAGGTGGTATATATCTTGGACACAAAACCATGAGCCTATTCTGGAGAGTGGCCAGAATTCAGGAAGAAAACAGGAACTTAGGAAGATAGTAGGTGTTCCCCATCCATAAGACACACCGCAGTCCATCCATCAGTTGAGCAGGATGAATGCTGGGAAGCTTTCTACTAGACAGGATACATCCATTGGTGCATTCTGTTTTTTAATGTCCAAAACCACGTACACAGTGGGATACACCGAACTAGAATCACTCACCTTGTCAAACGATTTACTAGAAACAGTCCATTCCAAACCAAACAAACCACCTTTCCTACCTATTTTCAGAACATGAGACAAAACCACAAACTCACACCCACACCCACAAAGGCATCTCCTTCCCACAAGTAAGTCTCTGACTCTCCAGTGTGTCCTCTGTCTGTTGAGCCAAACTATGTTCCCCGAAATGGCCAGTCCTGTCTCAGTTCTGTTTGCCTTGGCCAACTCTGTGAAGTTGTCAGGATCCAGTGGTGAGCCACTACCTGCTTTCTCAGGAAAGACCCTCTTCATATCTGTCCTGGCATTTGGCCATTCTCTCAGCAGTAGGTACCAAGAAAGACTGACTCTGTCCTTGGTAAATCCAAACAACTGAGCCCAGTGGGAGTGGGACTGGGACTGGCTCTGGGTGTCTGGCATCTTGGATCCCAATTTCAGAGAGTTCCAATACCAAGGAAGTGAGGTAGGACACTTCCTTCAAGAACTGAATGAGGTCACTCCCTTGGCAACCACTTTGTCCTAACAGTTGCTTCCAAGGGTCCCATGAGATAGAGGCTGCCCCTACTTCCTGTGACACTTTCGCAAGTTAGAATGGTATATCAACCATAGGCACCCGGGAACATCTCTCAACAAAGGCCTGGTTTGGTCCACCTTCTCTACATTTAGAATAGAGAGACTGATTCAGACACGACCCTTCATCCTGACCAGGTGGTTTGCCATGCAAGGTGACTTTTGCTCTCTCAACTCCTTCATAGCTGCCTACATCTTCTCCAGGTATCATTTCTGCATGGACCTTTGAGGTTCTCAGCAGGTTTAAGATGACCTACATTCCTGTATTGTAAAAACACCTCTGTCCCTGCTCTTCTGTAAACTTAGATTGAGGGAAGAGTGTATGGTTAGGGTTAATAAAAGTTTCGATTTGGGTTAAGAATCATTCTGCAGGATGAATAATTGTATTGGGAACCTGTAATATTTACAAGAATGTAAGAGTGAAATATTAGAATGAAAACAGAAATCTAGGTAAGATTTGAAGCCCAGAAGGGTATTGGGCCCTTGATTGGGATACTTAGCTTTGAATTATGTTCTGCAGAGATGTCTCAGATAAATCGATGTACAATGGCATAGGACCTTGTACCTTGGATGATGGAATGTCGAAGAGAACTTCTAGTCAAAAAGGGATACTCGGTATTATTTGAAAGATAGTCAGTAGGTTTAGAAAGCAGAGAGAGTGTAGGATTTAAACCAAAAGTTCTTTAGCAATAGGGTTTCGGGTAGAGAGTGAATGAAAATGTGAGCACATGTGAAGAGTCAGTCACAATGATAAACTGTGGAAAATATGTAGGAAAGCAGATATTAATAGAGACATTAGTAAATCAGGCAAATGATAAAGTGATTGATAGGATTAGACATTTTCAACAGGCTTGAGGTAAAATATATAATCTTAGGAAGAAACAAATATGTAGTGACCAATAGGATTCACATTTGAGAGCGTTAGGCAACCTGGACATGGATGTTTTTAGTAATGCATACTCACTTTCCATTAAGGCTTTGGTAAAATCATAAGTGTGAACTTTGCTTTTTGTGTCCAGAAAATTACTGTGATAAAATGTATATGTAGATCAGATGACATAAGTATTTATTCCACCGTTTCTGGGAGCAATATTTTGAAGATATATAAATTAGTACTGGCGTTACAAATGGGTGTACCCTGTGTCTAGGAATATAGAGATAATGCATGAATAGACAAAACTTTGATTAAACAATGTAACAAGTTCTAAATTTAAATAATGGATTGAATTGATATCTGAAAATATACAGGAAATCTTATATTGATATGCAATCATTCAATCCAACCAGGTATCCATCTTATTTTAATATTAGGCTTATGGATTATCATAAAGAGTGTGTGAATTTTGTTTCAAAGGTGATTATGGATTTCAGAAATAATGAGTTTGGAAAGAAGTCTCATGAAGAGACCAGACAAGAAACCTGGAGGAATACAAGAGTTTTGAATAAGGAAGTTATTGAAAGCGAAACAAATGCCTATAAATTTGTGAACTTGTTAATGAAATATATATCCTATGATGTGCATAAACTGAAGAAATAATAATGTACAAGTTTTGTTAAAAAATGAACGTCAAAATACACATCATGTCCCATAGGAATCTACAAGCATTGATGTTAAACTGGGACAGTTACTGTAGAAATATTTGGATTTGTATGCACCATTCACTGAAGTTTGTTTTTAGTACTAGGAAACAAATATGTATTTCAGGTGGATGAATATTTTTGAAAATAATCTTGTGAAAAGTTGATTATAAATCCACATACATGTACATGAATGAATTTAGGGAGTATATAATAAGACCCATATGTTTCATATTTTCAAAAATCTGGAGAGTGTATATCTATCTATCTATCTATCTATCTATCTATCTATACACACACACACACACACTCAAACAGACATTAAAATGTAGCAATATATATATATATATAATCCACAGATCCAAAAATATTAATTTTACTAAACGTGGATTTATGTATAATGTTGTTCAACTAGGAAGTCACCCATAGTTTGAATTTTCACTTCCAACAGCATTCAGAGGAGTGATCTCTTCTGACAATTTGTATCTGCTAAGTCAGCAACCTCTCAAGAATGTACATGTGATACCAGGTAGGATTCTAAATGTGCATATAAAAATACATGTTCTGAATAGGCTACAGAGAAAGGGAGAGAGGAATTCACATGGTTGTGAACTTTAAAAACACATGGAGAACTGTTTCAATTAAAAATTGACTAAATTTATAACTCCTACCCTATATAATGCAAAAGGCAAGTACAACTATACAACATGAATCCTCAAAACTTCTTGTATTTCTATTCTGTTGGGGTTATTATTCTCCATCATGTTAGGATTACTAGTCAGAGTCTAGTAGGGTATGGGTTAGTGTCCAAAATAAGCTCCCTTGCCGCTCATTTGCCTAAAGTCATGGTGGCCTGGACACCCTGCATGTGAACCAGGAGTGATAAAATAAGACCGCAGTTAATACTGATCTGCTTCTCCAATTTGAGGCCTACTGACTGTCAGGTATAGATTCTTTATGTGAATTGGAGTCATAAGAAAACCCAAGCACTTCTTCAGGGCTTTCAAAAATTTATTTGAACCAAAGGATCCCTATTCTCACTTGATGTAGTTCAGGAACCTAACAAAGAAAGGCAAGAGACTTCATCCATCATAACTGATCTTTTTGAAATTTTGGTTTTGGATGCACACATCGGATCTTTCTTTAGATCCATCAGGGGCTGAGAATCTAAGCCACAACCGCACACAGGGCCAAAGGGTGATTCAGACACATCCCTTTGCAAAGAAATTAAGCAAAGAGCCACAGGTGATGCCCATTCCTTTTCATTTGAAAACTCCTTTTTTCAGGCTTCACATGAGGGTGGCCTGAGGCAAAGAACTTCCTGACATTCAGGGAAACAGATACATAGTAAGAGAATGGCCCATAGCAGGGTTTCTCCACTGAGACTTTCCTGGTCACACTGATATCTGAGTTTTCTGAGATTCTCCCATTCCCTTCAGCTGTCCAGTACATCGCCATTTAACAGAGCTTGAGGTGGTACATATCTTAAACACAAAACTATGTGCCTATTCGGGAGAGTGGCCAGAATTCAGGAAGAAAACAGGAACTTAGGCAGATAGTAGGTGTTGCCCATCCCTAAGGCAAGTGACAGTCCATTCATCAATTGGGCAGGATGAATGCTGCGAAGTTTTCTACTAGACAGAACACATCAACTGATGCATTCTCTTTTCTAATGTCGACAACCACGGACACAGTGGGATACACAGACATAGAAAGACTCGCCTTGTCAAACGACTTACTAGAAACTGTTCACTACAATCCAATCAAACCGCCTTTCTTTCGTATTCTCAGAACATGAGACAAAATCACAAACCCACACCCACACCCGCAAAGGCACCTCCTTCCCCCAAGTAGGTCTGTCATATCCAGAGTGTCCTCTGACTGGTGGGCCATACTATGTTCTCCCAAAATGGCCTGTCCTGTCTCAGATCTGCTCTACTTTGCCAACTCTGTGAAGTAGTCAGGAGCCAGCGGTGATCCACTACCTGCTTTATCAGGATAGGACCCTCTTCAGAGGTTTCCTGGCATTTGGCCATCCTCAAATCAGTAGGTACCAAGAAATATTGACTCTGTCCTTCGTAAATCCAAACAAGTTAGACCACTGGGACTTGGACGCGTTATGGCTCTGGGTGCCTGGCTTCCTGGATCCCAAGTTCAGAGACTTCCATCACCAAGGAAGTGAGGTGAAGTCACTTCCTTGAGGAACTGAATGAGGTCACTGCCTTGGAAACCACGTTGTCCTAACATTTGCCTCCAAGGTTCCCATGAGATGGAGGATTCCCCTACATCCTGTGACACTTTCACAAGTTCGAATCGTATATCAAACATAGGGACCAGGGAACAGCTCTCCACACAGGCATGGTTTGGTCTATCTTCTCTGTATTAAGAAGAATGAGGCTGATTCAGACACATTCCTTAATTCTACCAGGTTGTTTGCCATTGAGATGACTTTTGCTCTCTCAGGTCCTTCATCGCTGCCTACATCTTCTCCAGGGATCATTTCTGCATGTACCTTTGAGTTTCTCAGCAGGTGGAAGATCCCATGCATTCCTGTATTGTAAGACCAACACTGTCACTGCTCTTCTGTAAAGTTAGATTGAGGGAACAGTGTATGGTTAGGGTTAATAACATTTTCATTTTCGGTTAGGAACCATTCTGCTGGATGAATAATGTTATTGGAACCTGTGATATTTATTAGAATACAGACGTGAAATATATGTACATAAACAGAAATCTAAGTAAGATTTGAAGCCCAGAAATCATTGGGCCCTTGATTGGGATACCTATCGTTGAATTACATTCTGCAAAAATGTCTCAGAGAAATCGATATACAATGGCATAAGACCTTGTAACTGGATGATTGAATGTAGAAGAGAACCTCCAGTCAAAAAGTGATAGTCGGTAGGATTAGGAAGATAGTAGGTAGGTTTTAAGAAGAAGAGTGAATATAGGATTTGGACCAAAAGTTCTTTAGCAATAGGATTTCGATTAGAGTGTGAATGTAAGTTTCAGAACATGTGAAGACTTAGTCACAATGATGAACTGTGGAAAAGCAGATACCAATAGAGACATTACAAAAACAGGCAAAGTATAAAGTGAGTGAGAGGATTAGACATTTTCAACAGGGTTGAGTTTGAATATATAATCTTTGGAAGAAACTAATTTGTAGTTACCAATAGGATTTTCATTTGAGAGCATTAGGCAACCTGGACATGGATGTTTTTAGTAATCCATGTTCACTTTTCATTTAGCTTTGATACAATCATAAGTGTGACCTTTGCTTTTTGTGTCCAGAATATTTCAGTGATAAAATGCATATGTAGATCAGGTGACATGGGTATTTCTTCCAACATTTCTGGGAGCAATATTTTGAAGACGTATAAATTAGTGTTGGGGGTACAAAGAGGTGTACCCTGTATCTATGAATATAGAGATAATGCATGAAAATACCACATTGTGAATAAATAATATAACTGGTTCCACTTTAAATAATGGATTGAATTGATATCTGAAACTAAGTAAGAAATCTTATATTGATATACAATCATTCATTCCAACCAGTTGTACATCTAATGGTAATATTAGGGTTATGGTTTATTATGAGGGGTGTGTGAGTTTTGCTTCAAATGTGATAATGGAAATCGAAAATAATGTGTTTGGAAAGAAGTTTCAAGAAAAGACCAGTCAGAAACGGAGGAATACATGTTTTCTGAAGCAGGAAGTGACTGAAAGTGAAATAAATGCCTATAAATTTGTGAACGTGTGGATGAAATATATATCCTATAATGTGCATAAACTCAAGAAATAGAAATGTACCAGTGTTGAATAAAAATAAACTTCAAAGTACATATCACGTCCCATAGGAATCTACTTGCATTGATGTTAAACTGGGTCAGTTACTGTAGAAATATTAGGATTTTTTTTTTTTTTGGTGTTATACTACAATTTATTTTAGCACTAGAATGCCACAGAATGTAGAGGAAAGAGCAATGGATTTTTATTTATAGCACTAATAATCTAACATTTAATGACTCTTTTGGGGAGTCTAGAAATTACATAAGGATATGTAACATATATTTTATTATTTAACATTCATAAATGCTTGGGATTTTAGTAATATTTCTAGTTTTTTATTTTTTATTTTTTAAGTTGTTGATGGATTTTCATTTTGTTTATTTGTTTATGTGGTGCTGAGAATAGAACCCAGTTCCTCACACATACTAGGCAAACATGTTAACACTGAATCACAAACCCAGCCGCTCCACTTTTGTCTTAACATCGAACACGCCTCTCCCTCTTCTTTACTCACTTTCTTCCTCATTTTTCCCCTTCTCTCTCTTCCTTTTTCGTTTTTCCTCCATATCTATTTTTCTCTCATGGCATTACAAACAGTTGTATGCTATGAAATTTAAATTTGAGACTGTTTTTTATAGTCACTATTTTTTTTAAAAAAAATTTAATAATTATAATCACCTGATAGATATATTACAATACATTTATTATACATATGTGTCTATATTCATGCATATGCATTACATATATTATGTATATATATATATATATATATATATATATATATATATATATATATATATATACATATATATTTAAAAGTACTTTGATTAGCCTGTTAGAAATAATATACACCAAGACTTTCTTAATTCTGAAGTCTTCCAGAATTAACATCTTACAATGAAAATCAAATAAACATATTTAAGAAAAAAGGTATCATTCTTTATTATCAATATTGATAATTTAATGTTTTTTATCACGTTACGCTGTAATATGGCATATTATATCTTATGAATTAGAGAAATTTTTTTGAACAACCTATTATTTAAGGACCATATGCACTGACATTTTAAATGGCTTTCTTATGATTTCAATTTCTATCAATTATGTATTAATTGCCAAATACTTATTTTAGTACTTTTCATATTCATAATTGATATAAAGTGAATTGTTTAATTTTTCTGGTAATTAGTTACTTATTACAGTAGGGACATTATTAATAGTTCTAAATTTTTATAAGTAAATGGTACAAAGATATTTTCATGCAAAATTAAGAATAATTGCATGCTCTAAATGTTTGATTGTTGATACATATAATACAGAGCTTTTGATGAGTCTCTTCCCAATAAAACATAAAATGCAAAGATATCGTTGGGTATGTATGTCCAAATAAAGATAATGAAAAATACACATTATCAGCTAGAAACTATTAAATAAAAGATGAAAAGAACAATCCAACACATTGTACCAACTTATCAGATGAGGCAGTATTCTGAAAGAATAGCCTAAGACTAGACCTGGTCCATGACAAAATATTTACCAAAAAATGAAATATGAAAAATATAGGAAATGCTATGAATTTTTCATGAATGTAGGTGGATTATCCTTTAATCTCAATTAAGTGTATTTTCAAAAGCCAGTTTTCTGGTAAAATAAGTTTGCGAAAGATACAACTACACAAAACAAAGTTTCTGCTTAGCAAAATGAATGCATCTCAACACTTTTTTAGCTGATTTCTTGCCACTCAATTTTAAACCTTTATTTATTTATTTATTTTTACTGATTGTTCAAAACATTACAAAACTCATGATATATTATCTTTCATACATTTGACTCAATTGGGTTATGAACTCCCATTTTTCCCCAAATACGAATTGTAGAAGCACATTGGTTACACATTCACATTTGTACATAATGGCATAATAGTGATGTTGTATTCTGCTACCTTTTCTATCCCCTACTATCCCCCCTCCCCTCCCCTCCCATCTTTCCTCTCTACCTCATCTTCTGTTGTTCAATTCTCTCCATTGTTTTCCCCCCATTTCCCCTCACAAGCTCTTATATGTAATTTTGTGTAACATTGAGGGTCTCCTACCATTTCCATATGCTTTCCCTTCTCTCCCCCTTTCTATACCCCCACTCGTCTTTGTTTAATGTTAATCTTTTTCTCATGCTCTTCCTCCCTGTTCTGTTCTTAGGTGCTCTCTTTATATCAAAGAAGACATTTGGCATTTTTTTTAAGGATTGGTTAGCTTAGCTTAGCATAATCTGCTCTAATGCCATCCATTTCCTTGCAAAGTCTATGATTTTGCCATTTTTTAGTGCTGAGTAATACTCCATTGTGTATAGATGCCACAGTTTTTTAACCATTCATCTATTGAAGGACATCTAGGTTGGTTCCACAGTCTAGCTATTGTGAATTGTGGCGCTATGATCATTGATGTGGCAGTATCCCTATAGTACGCTCTGTTAAGACCCTCTAGTCCGAGAAGGGTGATAGCTGGGTCAAATGGTGCATTCATTCCCAGCTTTCCAAGAAATCTCCATACTGCTTTACAAATTGGCCTTATCAATTTTCAGTACCACCAGTAGTGTACAAGTGTACCCTTTTCTCCACATCCTCGCCAACACTTATTGTTGTTTGACTTCATAATGGCTGCTAATCTTACTGGAGTGAGATGGTATCTTAGGGTGGTTTTGATTTGCATTTCTCTGACTGATACAGATGGTGAGCATTTTTTTATGTACTTGTTGATTGATTGTATGTCCTCCTCTCTGAAGTGTCTGTTCAGGTCCTTGGCCCATTTGTTGATTGGGTTATTTGTTATCTTATTGTTTAATTTTTTGAGTTCTTTGTATATTCTGGATATTAGGGCTCTATCTGAAGTGTGAGGGGTAAAAAATTGTTGCCAGGATGTAGACTCTCTATTTACCTCTCTTATTGTTTCTCTTGCAGAGAAAAAACTTTTTAGTTTAAGTAAGTCCCATTTGTTTATTGTTGTTAATAACTCTTGGGCTATGGGTGTTCTATTAATGAATTTGGAGCCCGACCCCACAGTATGTAGATCATAGCCATCTTTTTCTTCTATCACATGCAGTGTCTCTGATTTCATCACTAGCTCCTTGATCCATTTTGAGTTAACTTTTGTGCATGACGAGAGAAAGGGATTCAGTTTCATTTTGGTGCATATGGATTTCCAGTTTTCCCAGCACCATTTGTTGAAGATGCTATCCATCTCCCAATATGCTTTTAGCCTCTTTATCATATATAAGAATGTTGTAATTTTGTGGATTGATTTCTGTGTCTTCTATTCTCTACCACTGATCCACCTGCCTGTTTTGGTACCAGTACCACGCTGCTTTTATAACTATTGCTTTGTAGTACAGTTTGAACTCTGGTATCCCTATACCTCCAGATTCAAATTCCTGCTTAGAATTGCTTTTGCTATTCTGGGTCTTTTGTTTATCCATATGAATTTCATGATTGCTTTATCATTTCTACAAGAAATGCCGTTGGGATTTTGATTGGCATCCATTTTAACCTGTAGAGAACTTTGGGTAATATCACCATTTTGATGATGTTAGTTCTGCCTATCCATGAACAGGGTACATTTTTCCATCTTCTAAGATCTTCTTCTATCTCTCTCTTTAGGGTTCTGTAGTTTTCATTATATAAATCTTTCACCTCTTTTGTTAGGTTGATTTCCAAGTATCTTATTTTCTTTGAGGATATTGTGAATGGAGTGGTTTTCCTCCTTTCCATTTCAGAAGTTTTGCTCCTGATATACATAAATCCCTTTGATTTATGCGTGTTGATTTTATATCCTGCCACTTTGCTTAATTCATTTATTATCTCTAGCAGTTTCTTTGTAGACCCTTTTGGGTCTGTTATATATATTATCATGTCATCCACAAATAGTGATAATTTAAGTTCTTGTTTTCCTATTTTTATGCCTTTAATTTCTATTGTCTAATTGCTCTGGCTAGAATTTCAAGAACTAAATTGAATAGAAGTGGTGATAGAGGGCATCCCTGTCTTGTTCCAGATTTTAGAGGCAATCCCTTCAGTTTTTCTCCATTTAGGATGATGCTAGCCTGAGGTTTAGCATATATAGCTTTTACAATGTTGAGGTAAGTTCCTGTTATCCCTAGTTTTTCTAGTGTTTTGAACATAAAGGGATGCTGTACTTTGTCAAATGTTTTTTTCTGCATCTATCGAGATGATCATATGGTCCTTGTCTTTAAGTCTATTGATGTGGTGAATAGTATTTATTGATTTCTGTATATTGAACCAGCCTTGCATCCCAGGGGTGAATCCTACTTGATCATGGTGCACAATTTTTTTTGATATGCTTTTGTATTCGATTCATCAGGATTTTATTGAGAATTTTTGTATCCAAGTTCATTAGAGATATTGGTCTGTAGTTTTGTTTCTTTGAAGTGTCTTAGTCTGATTTCAAGATCAGGGTGATTTTGGCCTCATAGAATGAATTTGAAAGAGCTCCTTCTTTTTCTATTTCTTGAAAGAGCTTGAAAAGAATCAGTATTAATTCTTCTTTGAAGGTTTTGTAGAACTCCGCTGTTTACCCATCCAGTCCAGGGCTTTTTTTCGTTGGTTATCTTTTGATGGCTTCTTCTATTTCTTCCTTTGTCATTGGTCTGTTTAAATTGTGTGTGTCTTCCTGACTCAATCTGGGCAGATCGTATGACTTAGGAAATTTATTGATATCTTCACTATCTTCTATTTTATTGGAATATAGGGTTTCAAAATACTTTCTAATTATCTTCTATATTTCTGTAGTGTCTGTTGTGGTATTGCATTTTTCACCCCCTATGTTAATAATTTGAGTTCTCTCTCTTCTTCTCTTCGTTATCATGGCTAAGGGCCTGTCAATCTTATTTATTTTTTCAAAGAACCAACTTTTAGTTTATCAATTTTTTCAATGATTTTTTGTTTCAATTTCGTTGATTTCTGCTCTTATTTTAATGTCGTCTACTACATTTGCTGTTGTTTTGCTCTTCCTTTTCTAGGTTTTTGAGGTGTAGTGTGAGTTCATTTATTTGTTGTTGTTTTTTTCTTTTTTTGAGGAAAGAACTCCAAGAAATGAATTTTCCTCTTAAAACTGCTTTCATTTTGTCCCATAGATTACAGTAGGTTGTGTCTGTATGGTCATTTGTCTCTAAGAATTTTTTTGTCTCCTCCTTAATGTCTTCTGTAACCCATTGATCATTCAGTAGAATATTGTTCATTTTCCATGTGATGTAGGATTTTTCCTTCCTTCTTTTATCATTGATTTCCAGTTTCATTTCATTATGATCTGATATGGTGCATGGTATTATCTCCACGCCTTTATATTTACTAAGAGTTGCCCTATGACCTAATATATGGTCTATCTTTGAGTAGGATCCATCTGCTGCTGATAAGAAGGTGTATCCACTTGATGATGGTTGATATATTCTATATATGTCGGTTAAGTCTAGGTTATTGATTGTGCTGTTGAGTTCTATAGTTTCTTTATTCAGTTTTTGTCTAGAGGATGTGTCTAATGGTGAGAGCGGTCTGTTGACGTCACCTATAATTATTATGTTGTAGTCTATTTGACTCTTGAACTTGAGAAGAGTTTGTTTTATGAGTGTGGCAGCTCATTTGTTTGCTGCATACAAATTGGTAATTGTTATGTTATGTTGGTGGATGGTTCCTTTTAACGTTATATAGTGTCCTTCTTTATCCCTTTTGATTAACGTAGGTTTGAAGTTGATTGTATTTGATATGAGTTTGGCCATTCCTGCTTGCTTCCGTGTGCCCTGTGAGTGGTATGATTTTTCCCAACCTTTTACTTTCAGCCTGTGTATGTCTTTACCTATCATATGAGTCTCCTGAAAGCAGCATATTGTTGGATTTGTTTTTTTGATCCAGGTTACTACCCTATGTCACTTGAATGGTGAGTTTAGGCCATTAACATTTAAGGTTACAATTGAAATATGATTTGTACATCCATTCATGTTAATTTATTTATTTATTTTAGTTTGGCTAGTTTTTACTTTTTGGTTATTTTCCTCCCCCTTTACTGAGATACCTCCCACTGTTAGTTTGGGGCACTATTTTTCAATTCTTCTTCTTGTAGTATTTTGCCCAAAATCCTTTGCAGTGCTGGTGTTATGGGTGTGAATTCTTTTAGTTTTTATTCATTGTGAAAGACTTTAATTTTATTGTCAAATCTGAAGCTTAATTTTGCTGGATACAGTATTCTTTGTTGGAATTCATTATTTTTCAGTGTTTGAAATACATTGTTCCAGGATCTTCTCACTTTCAAAGTTTGTGATGAAAAATCAGTCGTTAATCTAATTGGTTTACCCCTGAATGTAATCCGCCTCCTTTCTCTCGTAGCTTTTAATATTCTCTCCTTGTTCTCTATGTTGGCTATCTTCATAATTATATGTCTTGGAGTTGGTCTATTATGGTTTTGAATGTTTGGGGTCCTGTAGGCTTCAAGGATTTGGCAATCCATTCCATCTTTCAACTCTGGGAAGTTTTCTAGAATTATTTCATTTAATATGTTGTCCATTCTTTCGGTTTGAATATCTATGGCTTCTTCTATCCCGATGACTGTGAAATTTGTTTTTTTTATGACATCCCATATCTTTTGAATAGACTGCTCTTGGGACTTAAGCATCTTTTCTGTGTTGACTATATTCTTTTCAAGTTGATAAACGTTGTTGTCATTATCTGATGTTCTGACTTCTATTTGATCTAGTCTATTTGTAATATTCTCGTTTGAGTTTTAATTAATAGTTTCCTGCATTTCTAGGATTACTGTTTGATTTTATTTAAGATCTCTATCTCCTGGTAAAGCTTGTTCTTTGCCATTTGAATTTGTTTAATTCATTTTCAAAATATACTTTTATTGCTAGGACTTGCTGATTCATGTATTCTCTAATATCCCTTTCCATCTGAGTTAGGTAAGCCTTGAGTTTTTTTCCCTATCCCTGTTTCTGATGATTCTAGGTCCTCCTGTAGAATTAAGTTGTCCTGCATTGTTTGTACACATTTTTTTCCTTTGTTTTTTCATGATGTTCACGTTGTTTTCCATCTCTATTTGATTGCTATTTTTCTGCTCTATTCTATAGATTTGTTTTGGTTTAATATATCTGTTGTCTCTCCTTTGTGTTGGTAGACTATGCCTGCTAAAGTGAATTCTGCTTGGAAGGAATTGCGATGGCCGAGCTCCAGTGATGTCACCTGTCTGCTATGGCGGGCCCCAGGCTCCTTGCCAGGGTGTTCAAATGGGAGTGGGCTGGGACTGATCTGTCTCTGTTTGTTTTCAACTCCCGGTCGCCGGCGGGCGGGCGGTCTCCAGCTGTCCAGTCACACAGTCAGCGGGTGGGCTGTCACTGGTGGGCGGGAGATCTCTAGCCACCCAGTTGCACGTGCAGCCAGTGGGCGATTGGTCGCTGGTTGGCAGGCGGGCACCAGCCACCCAGTCGCACCAGCAGCGGGCTGTTTGTGACCAGTGGGCGGGCGTTCTCCAGCCGCCCAGTCACGCGGGCCTGGCCTCTAGTCCCCTGTTATCTCCTGCTAGTCCTGGTTTCTCGTGCTAGACCAGATTTCCCCTGAGTGATGCCTCTCGGCAGCTCATACTGTCCTCTGGGCCTGCCGTTTCTTGGGTGTGGATGGTGTCTATGGGGAACCCCGGCACTCTATTGTTTTGATTTTTTCCTCTTGCCCCTCTCCCAGCTCTGGCTAGACAGGTTTCGTTTTCGCCGCTGATGGGAGGGGAAGTTGAAGGTCAGGTGCCTCTAGTTTTCCCGACGTCTTTATGCAGGCTCTCTCTGATAATCTCTCCAATGGAAAGCCTAAGAGAGATTTTATGTGAATTCCCTGCTGTATGGGAGATGAGCTGAGTAACACAAACCTGTTTTATTGTTGCAATCTGTTGGAGAGTGGCGGTGGTTACTTCTGCTCTCCAAGATGGTGACCGTTGGTTTCCTTGGTGGAGTTTTTATTGTGGGGGGATAGAACTGTAGCACTTCCTTCCCCGTTTGAAATCCCAAACTCAGCCCGGGGCTCAGTTGGAGGTCAGCCAGCAGGATTCCACAGAATCTGCAGCAACGTTTCTCCCTGCCGGCTGGTCGCTTCTAGGTGGTGCCCTGCTGTCTCTAGCCACGGGGCAGGCCACACAGATTTGTCAGCCCGGATCTCCGGTCGCACATTTGGCTCGTGTTTGAGACTCAATTACCGGACCTCATTGGTGGAAATCATTCTTCTAGGTTTCGGTGCACACCCATTTTTCTGTAAGATCCTAACAAGATAATTTTTTGTCATTCTAACTCGTTATTCACCTGTGAAGTGGCGCAGTTCACAGGGTGTGAGTGGCAGATTCAGAGACATCCCTTCATCCTGACCAGGTTGTTTGCCATGGAAGATGACTTTTGCTGTCTCAGGTCCTTCATAGCTGCCTACATCTTCTCCATGGCTTATTTCTCCATGGACCTTTGAGGTTCTCAGCAGGTGAAAGATCCCCTACATTCCTGTATTATAAGACCAACTCTGTCCGTGCTCTTCTTTAAAGTTAGATTGAGGGAACACTGTAGGGTTAGGGTTAATAACATGTTTGATTTGGGTTAGGAATCATTCTGTTTATGAATAATTCTATTGAGAAGCTGCGATATGTATAAGAATATATAGTTGAAATATATGTAGGAAAACAGAAATCTAAGTAAGATTTGAATCCCAGAATGGCATTGGGCCCTTAATTGGGATACTTAGTGTTGAATTACGTTCTGCACAGATGTCTCAGGTAAATTGATATACAATGTCATAGGACCCTGTACCTTGGAAGATTGAATGTAGATGAGAACATCCATTTAAAAAGGTATAGTTGTTATTGAATGGTTAATTAAATAGGTACTTGTCACTTCCTGTTTTTCTCTATGCTTAACAAAACACTGTTGAAATCTTGAGAACTGTTTGCTAATCTTGTTCCCAGAATGTGCTGTCCCCAGTTTTCAAACTGCAGAATTTACTCTCTCACCTGGTTGCATGCAAACTGCCCACTCCCACTGACCCATCAATAAACTTCCCTCCTTGCCCTCGGCAAGGAAAGTATATAAGCTCTGCTCAAGCTCTTCTCAGTGCTCTCTGCTGTATTCAAGTGAGCTCTGAGCCCCAGCATGCTGGAACTCCAATAAACCCTTTGCTATTTCATGAGTCAGTTTCTTGTTGGTCTCTTCCTCCAATGCACACCCGACCTTTACACATGAAGTTTCCACTGATATCTGGCAGCGGCGGATGAGAGACCCCAACGGGCTACTCTTGGGGTAAGTAAGTCTCCTATTCCTGGTTTCAGGTTTCAGGTTAGGACTTGGAAAAATGGCTATTGATGAAGAGTGTGAGCTCTCTCCGACAGTGGCTGACAGACGTGTCACAGAGCCACAGGCCACGTTCCTGGAGGACGCCCCAGAGGACTTGGGAAATTTAGTTATAATAGATTCCTCGACTCAGTGATATTTTGTTTTGGATTTGGTATTGCCAGCCCATTGGTTATTGCCGGCTACTCAGTCCTGATCTCAGTGTTGGACGTCCATTGCCTGTCTTTATTGTCTTGTCTTGTCTGTTTCATGTGTCGTTGCTTTCACTGTTTGTGGATCTTTCATTATGGGACACAGCACTTCAATGCTAGATCTCAGTTTAAAGGGCGACTCTTATGCATGGTCTCATAAAATCCCAACACAATTAATGGCAATACTTCTCTGAGCTCAGTTCCAGAACTCAGTCTCTAAGGGGAATCACACCAGAGTTCAAGCCCAGGTGGACCCAGTCATCTCTTCCAAATGCCACACAAATGACCACAATTAAAACCAAAACACTCCCCAATGGCCCTCATCTTCTTCCATATAGACACTCATCATAACCTCTGGCTGGACGTTTCCATGAGGGGCATAGCCCAAGACAGTGTCCAAAACATGCTCCCTTGCCGCTAATTTGCCTAAAGTCAGGGTGGCCTGGAAACCCTTCCAGTGAACCAGGATTGATCAAATACACCTGCCATTAATACTGATCTTCTTCTGCAATTTGAGGCCTACTGACTGTCAGGTGTAGATTCTTTATGTGAATTTCAGTCATAAGAAAACCCAACCACATCTGCAGTGCTTTGAAAAACTCATTTGACCCAAAGGATCCCAATTCTCACTTGATGGACGTCAAGAACCTAACAGAGGACGGAGAGAAACTTCACCTACAATGACTGCTCTTTTGGCCATTTTGGTTTTGGATGCACACATGGGATCTTTCTTTAGATCTATCAGTTGCAGAGAATCTAAGACACAGCCTCACACAGGGCATAGAGTTGGATTCAGACACATCCATTTCCAAAGCAATTAAGCAAAGAGCCACAGGTTATGCCCATTCATTTCCATCTGAAAACTGTTTTCTTCAGGCTTCACAAAGGGGTGGTCCGAAACAAAGAACTTCTTGACATTCAAGGCAACAGAACATTATGTAAGCAAAAGGCTCAAAGAAGGGTTTCTCCACTGAGAGTTTACTGGTCACACTGATATCTGCATTTTCTGAGATGCTCCCCATTCCCTTCATCTATCCAGTACATGGCCATGTCACAGAGCTTGGAGGTGGTACATATCTTGGACACAAAACCATGAGCCTATTCTGGAGATTGGCCAGAATTCAGAAAGAAATTGGAAATTACTAAGATCGTTGGTGTTGCCCATCCTTAAGGAAAGCTGCAATCCATTCATTAATTGGGCAGGATGAATGCTGGGAAGCTTTCTACAAGACAGGACAAATCCATTGATGCATTCTCTTTTCTAATGTCTACAACCACGGACATAGTGGGATACACAGACATAGAAACACTCGCCTTGTCAAACGTCTTACTAGAAACAGTTCAAGCCCAAAAAACAAACCACCTTTCCTACCTATTCTCAGAACATGAGACAAAATCATAAACCCAAAACCCCACCCATATTGGCACCTCCTTCCCCCAAGTAGGTCTGTGACTCTAGGGAGTGTCCTCTGACTGGTGGGCCATACAATTTTTCCCTGAAAAGTCCTGTCCTGTCTCAGCTCTGTTCTCCTTGACCAACTCTGTTATGTTGTCAGAAGCTAGTGTTTAGCCACTACCTGCTTTCTCAGGAAAGGCCCTTCTTCCGAGCTCTCCTTGCTTTTGCCATCCTAACATCAGTAGGTACAAAGAAAGACTGACTCTGTCCTTGGTAAATCCAAACAAGTGAACCCATTGGGACTGGGACTAGGACTGGCTCTATGTGCCTGGTTTCCAGTATCCCAAGTTCAGAGAGATCCATCACCAAGAAAGTGAGGTGAGGTCACTCCCTTCAGGAACTGAATAAATTCACTGCCTTGTAAACTATTTTGTCCTAATAGTTGCTTCCAAGTGTCCCATTAGATGGAGGCTTCCCCTACTTCCTTTGAAACTTTCACAAGTTAGAATGGTATGTCAACCTTAGGAACCCGGGAATAGCTATCCACACAGGCCTGGTTTGGTCAATCTCCTCTACATTAAGAAGAGAGAGGCTGATTCAGACACATCCCTTCATCCTGACCAGGGTGATTGCCATGGAAGATGACTTTTGCTCTCGCAGATCCTTCATAGCTGACTATATCTTCTCCAGGATTCATTTCTGCATGGACTTTGGAGGTTCTCAGCAGGTGGAAGATCCCCTATATTCCTGTATTGTAAGACCAACTCTGTCCCTGCTTTTCTTTAAATTTAGGTTGATAGAACAGTGTATTCTTAGGGCTAATAAAATGTTTGATTTGAGTTAGGAATAATCCTGCGGGATGAATAATGGTATTGGGAACCTGAGATATTTATAAAAATATAGAGGTTAAATATATGAATGAAAACCGAAATCTAGGTAATGTTGAAGCCCAGAAGGGCATTGGGCCCTTGATTGGGATACTTAACTTTGATTTACATTGTGTACAGATGTCTCAGATAAATAGATATACAATGGCATCGGACCTTGTAGCTTGGATGATTGAATGTTGAAGAGAACATCCAGTCAAAAACGGATAGTAGGTAGAATTAGGTACAGAGTTGGTTTAGGAAGAAGAGTGAGTATAGGATTTGGAACAAAAGTTCTGGAGCATTAGGGTTGTGGTTAGAGAGTGAAAGTGAACATAAGTTCATGTGAAGGGTCAGTCACAATGGTGAACTGGTGAAAATATGCAGGAAAGCACATATCTTTAGAGACATTATGAAATCAGGCAAAGTATAAAGTGAGTGATATGATTATGCATTTTCAACAGGGTTGAGTTTGAATATATAATCTTAGGAAGAAACAAATTTCCCCTTCCTCTCCTGTTTTCTCTTTTCTTTCCACTATACAAAGTCTAATCTGGGACAGAAAAGATCCGTCCTTTATAGGGCATATCAGGACATATACAGGATTGCCTGGAGCCCTTAGTTTGGGTAATGATTTAGCAGATAAAACTACGCATGACATACATATTTTCTCTACAGTAGAAGAAGCTACAAATTTTCATAAAAAATTCCATGTCAATGCTAATACTATACATAAGCGCTTTAAAATAACTAAGGAACAAGCTAGACAAATAATAAAACAATGTCAAAATTGTGTGACCATTTTACCACAAGTTAATCTTGGAGTCAATCCTAGAGGATTGATACCTAACCATTTTTGGCAGATGGACGTCACAAACTTGCCAGAATTTGGAAAATTAAAATATTTGCATGTTACAGATGATACTTCTTCTGAATTTTTGATGGACTCCCTTCATGCCGGAGAAAAAAAACTAAAGATGTTATAGCTCATTGCTTACAAAATTTTGCCACTGTGGGCATTCCAAAACAGTTAAAAACAGATGTTGCCCCTGGTTATACTTTTACCTCTTTTAAAGAATTTTGCTCATCATTTTGCATTACTCATATAACAGGAATCCCATACAATCCGCAGGGACAAGGCATAGTTAAATGAGCTCATTAAACTATTAAAACGTACTAATTAAACAAAAAAAAAAAAAAGGAATTGGGAAGGGGTATATATTCCCCAAAGATAAACTTAAAATAACCCTTTTTACTCTAAACTTTGGAAATTTGGATTCATCAGGGCTTAGTCCTGTGGAAAGGCATATGTGTCCAAAAAATGTACATAAGCCCAAGGTACTTTGGAAGGATATTCTAACAGGACAATGGAAATGTCCTGACCCATTAATTGTCTGGAGTTGTAGGTCTGTTTGTGTGTTTCCACAGGGAGAACAGCAGCCGATTTGGATTCCAGAGAGACTAACTAAAGCGATTTCTACAGATTAAAAGAATATGATTTGGCTCAAATCCATAACAGCTGATATCCAGAACTCCAGTTTGGCTATTCTTACATCTGTGACAAATCCAGGATGCTTTTTTCAATATCTATTTTATTTTTACCCTTTCCCATGTCATGAAGTTCTATTTTGTTTTTTGAGCTCATACAAACCTAGGTTAATGTTTTGCTGATCAGTTCTATTTTTGGACTATAGAGTTTTTAGACATTGCAATGGAGATTTCACCTGTAAAATGTTATAAGGCCTTTACTCTTATGTTATGTGTTGTATGTATTATATTACGTGTGCACACTTGTGTTTTTTGTTATATGTTTGAATGTACGTATGTCCATATATCATATATGATGAGCGCTCATGAAAAAATGGATCCAAATATATTTTTATACACTTGATGTAAATGTTTTAATTTAAATTGGGTAAACACCTGTTGAGGATTGTTTTAAAATGTGTACAAAAAAGGAGGTTAACAGATCTGTTTGTTTACTTTCACCTTTTCTTTTCATTATATTTAATAATTCTCTTCAAGACAATGTAAATTGTTAAGAAAATTGTTTTCTTTTAGTACCTTCTGGAATGTTACATAATTTTTCTTTGGGCATTATTGCCAAAATTCCTATCTTCATCCCAGTGCCTGTAAAGACAAAGATAAAACCAATCTACAGCTTCTGCAATAGCCATCACTGAACTGCTTGCAGAACTTGCCTGGACTATGTATCACCTGTATGCATTGTGAACTCACCTGCATGCATTGTGAACAATATGTTGGTGAATTGACTTGTGGTAGTGTTGGGGTATTTTTGCTGATGATGTCATCGGTGGTACAATTTTTCCAAAAGGAGCCGTCAATTGGCTTGGTGTATCTTCCTCCCTTCTGCTGTCATGGTCGTTCAGCTAAAATTTGGGGGCCAACAGAGGTGAGACAAAGAACCTCACCCCCCGCTGGTACAAAGACCTCTCCACAGGTGTGACTGTATACTGGACCTGTAGCTAGTGACGGGTAAGATCCAATTGCAATGGTACCAATCTAAGACTGTAGGCTGATACCTTGAGGTCAGCTCATTCGATAATGGGTAAGCACCATATGTACTATTGGACAACCTAAGGCAGGCATGGTCCCTAAGCCACATGCTTGTTGTTTAAACAGAGAGGGGGAGGTGTTGAGAGGCACAGCCCAAGGGGCCAAACAAACTTTCAGACTTCCAGCTGATGATTGGCTAACAGCGGCCCCAGCAACATCAAGCTAATTGGCTCCTCTGCGGTGATGCTCATTGGAGATGCTCATTGAGCACTTTCCCCACCCTTTCAGACTGCAAGATGATGATTGGCTCACAGCAGCCCCAGCAATATCTAGCTGATTGGCTCCTCTGTGGTAATGCCATTGGGCTGTTTCCCCACCCTTTCAGACAACGGAGCTGCTCATTGTGGGACTTTTTGGGCTCTGCCCACACGACCCAGCCAATCGACCTCAAGAGAAGGAGTGTGGAGGTTGAGAGCTTGTGGGAAGCCAGTAGTGGCAGTTGGGCTCTGAGGGTTTTTCCCGAGGAGCTAATTTTTAGTCATGTGTGGTTCTAAAAGTAATTTTAGTTTCTTTTGACAAGTGGCTCCTGAATTGTGCCCAGCCAGATTGCAGCAATCCTAAAGTGATGAAGAAAAAAAACCCAAACAGAATAGAAATACAAGCAGTTTAGAGAGGCATGGTGTATAGTTGGATTTACCTTTTGCATGATAAAGGGTAGGTGTTATAAATCTAGTCAATTTTAAATTGAAATAGTTCTCCATGTGTTTTATAGTTAACAAATATGTGAATTCCTATCTCCCTTTATCTGTAGCCTATTCAGCACATGTATTTTTGAATGTACATATAGAATCCTACCTGGTATCACATGTACATTTTTGTTAGATGGCTGACTTGGCAGATACAAATTTTTAGAAGAGGTCACTCCTCCTAAACGTTGTTGGAATTGAAAATTAAAACTATGGGTGAGCTTCCTAGTTGAACAATATAATACATAAATCCATGTTCAGTAAAATGAATAGTTTTGGATCTGTGGATGTTATATATTTCATGATGAATTTCGATTGGCATATATATTGCTACCTTTTAATGCCTCTCTCTCTCTCTCTCTCTCTCTCTCTCTCTCTCTTTATATATATATATATATATATATATATATATATATATATATATATATATACACACACACACACTCTCCAGATTTTTCAGAATGTAAAATATATGTGTCTTATTATACAATCCCTAAATGCATTCATATTCATGAATGTGGATTTATAACCAAATGTTCACAAAGTTATTTTCAGAAATATTCATCCACCTTAAATACATATTGTATCCTAGTACTGAAATCAAAATTCAGTGAATGGTGCATAGAAGTCCTAATTTTTCTACAGTAACTGACCCACTTTAACATCAATGCAAGTAGATTCCTATGGGACATGATGTGTATTTTGACCTTCATTTTTATTCAACACTGTTACATGACTATTTCTTCAGTTTATGCACATCATAGGATATATATTTCATTCACAATTTTGCAAATTGATAGGCTTTTGTTTCACTTTTAATCACTTCTTGCTTCAGTACACAAGTATTCCTCTATGTTTTTTGACTGGTCTTTTCATGATACTTCATTTTATTTTAGATTTCAATAATCACTTTTAAAGCAAAACTCACACACTCTTCATGATAAACCATAAACCTAATATTACCATTAGATGTATAAATGGCTGTAATGAATGTATGTATCTCAATATAAGATTTCCTGTAAATTTGTAAATATCAATTCAATCCAATATTTAAAGTTGGAACCAGTAATATTATTTATTCACAGTATGGTCTATTCATTCATTTTATCTATATTCCTAGACACAGGGAACACCTATTTGTACACCCTATACTAATTTATACACCTTCAAAATATTGCCCACAGAAATGGTGGAAGAAATACTCATGTCACCTGATCTACATATGCACTTTATCACAGTGATATTCTGGAAACAAAATGCAAAGTTCACACTTATGACTGTGCCAAAGCCTAAGTGGAAAGTGTGCATGGATTACTAACAATATCCATGTCCAGATTGCCTAATTTTCTCAAATGTCAATCCTATTGGTGACTAAATATTTGATTCTTTCTAAGATTTTATACTCAACCTCTACCCTGTTGAAAATGTGTAATCCTATCACTCAATTTATACTTTGCCTGATTTCTTAATATCTCCATTGATATCTGCTTCCCCATATATTTTCCCCAGTTCATCCTTGTGTCTGACTCTTCACATGTGGTGACATTTACATTCACTCTCTACCGCAAACCCTATTGCTAAAGAACTTTTTGTCCAAATCCTATACTCACTTTTCTTCCTAAACCTACTGACTATCTTCCTAATCCTACCAACTATGCCTATATGAGTGGATGTTTTCTTCTACATTCAATCATCCAATTTTCAAGGTCCTATGCCTTTGTATATCGATTTATCTGAGACATCTGTTTAGAAGATATTTAAAAGCTAAGTATCCCAATCAAGGGCCCAATGCTCTTCTGGGCTTCAAATCTTACCTAGATTTCTGTTTTTATACTTATATTTCACCTATATATTCTTGTAAATATCACAGGTTCCCAATACCATTATTCATCCAGCAGAATGATTCCTATCCCAAATAAAACCTGTTATTACCCTAACCATACACTGTTCCCTCAATGTAACTCTACAGAATAGCAGGGAAAAAGTTGGTCTTACACTACAGGAATGTAGGGGATCTTCAACCTGCTGAGATCCTCAAAGGACCATGCAGAAATGATTTCTGGAGAAGTTGTAGGCAGCTATGAAGGACCTGAGGGAGGAAAACTCAACTTCCATGGTAAACAACCTGGTCAGAATGAAGGGATGTGTCTTTATCAGCCTCTTTCATCTTAATGTAGAGAAGATTGACCAAACCAGGCCTGTGTGGAGAGCTGTTCTCGGGTGCCTATGGTTGATATACCATTCCAACGTGTGAAAATGTCACAGGAAGTAGGGGCACCCTCCATCTCATGGGACCCTTGGAAGCAACTCTTAGGACAAAGTGGTTGCCAAGGCAGTGACTTCATTCACTTCCTGATTGAGGTTACCTCACATAACGTCCTGGGTGATGGAACTCTCTAAACGTGGGATTCAGAAAGCCAGGCAAGCACAACCAGTCCCAGTCCCAGTCCCAGTGGTCTCACTTTTTTTGGATTTACCAAGGACAGAGTCTGTCTTTCTTGGTACCTACTGATGTGAGGATGGCCAAAAGACAGGAAAGCTAAGAAGAGGGTCCTTTCCTGATAAAGCAGGTAGTAGCTCACCACTGGCTTCTGACAACTTCACACAACATTCTTCCCTCAATGCAGCACAAAGGTCCCTTTCACTCATGAAGAGGAGGTCCAACCCTCAACTGTTCTGTAAAAGAACTTCAGAGAGAGAGGTTAAAGATTCCTGCAAAGCTGTTATGGAGGTTTCTAATATATTTAAGTTTTGGTCTATTTCTGCTTCTAACTGGGTCATTTGTTGTGTCCCATGGACCAGGGCAGTGGTTCCTGTGCCCACCCTTGTGGCAACTCCTATTCTTTATAGGATGGCTAAAGTGAGGGACATATGTTCCCAGTGAAACCGGGTTGTATGTCCCACCTATTCGATCTTCAAATGAACCTGCGTCATGATAGAGCATTCTGGGTAACATATGCACCATTACACAATTAATCACATCCGTTTTTCATTTCATGAAAACATCAACAATGTTTTAGTATATAGAATTATACTGTTGTAGGGACGGACAAGGCAAGGCACCTAAGATAGCACCAAAGACAGTGAAACAGTCCTATTTGGTTGCACCCAGATTCAGAGGGCATCGCTTCGGTTGTAATCAATTAATCTTCTGAATTCCAAGTTTAGGTAGTTTCAGAATTTTGTACCCAACATGTAAGAGAAGTGGCTCAGAAGATCACACTCTGCAGAAGTTCACAAAAAGCTGTTTTTGTTTCTGTTTTTTTTTTCCTCTGTTCTGGGCAAGTTAACTTTTGAAGGACAACTGGGTGGGGGAGAGCTTTTACTTCCCTTTCTTTTTTTCCCCCTGCCAGCTGTTACCATGGAGCCCAGATGGTAACTTCTTTATCTTAGAAATGTTGCCATCTCTGTGAAGCCCCAGTTCAAGGCCAGAGGAATTGTTCACATATTTTGTGAAAAACTAGTAAGGGGGTGTCTAGCTTAGGAGTGCTGATTATTTTTAGCCAGTGGCCAAGTGGAACAGGGCAACATTAAAAGAGGAAGGTTATTTACACTGAAATCGTTTATAGGACTTTTTTGCTGAAAGTCCTAAAGTCAGCCATGGTGAAGACTCCTGGAGAAGGTCAGTGAAAACTTTTCTGTGGGCCTGGTACAGAGGGGGGAGACAGAGAAGTCGGGGCTTAGAGCAGCTTCATGGATCTGAGAATGAGAAAGGAGAGATGTAAAAGAATAATGGGAAAGGGGTTTGGGATATTCCTAGCAACAAAACTTGAGCAGTAGAACAGGTAGAGCAGAGGGGAAGAAGGGAGTGAGTATCCACAAAGCCTGTGAGGAACTTTAAATTTTTAGTAACCTGTTTTCAGTGATGAAAGAGCAACTTTAAAGGCCATTTTCATTACATTTGGATAAGGGTCTGAGGGCTCTCCTCAGCTGGTTTGAGCTATGGGTTAGCTGGAAAGAGGACCTGGTGGGACCCAGTGCGGGCAGTGACAAGAGAAGAGAGGAGTGAGTCGGTGGAGGGGTACCTCAGTACCTGCTTCTCAGCCAGGGGGCAATGGTCTGAGAACCGGTGTTGGTTTGGGTTTTTGATCTAGTAATTGAAGGGAAGAAATCAGGTTGCTGAGTTTGGAGTGACAGCAGATAGTCTGGAGAAGAAGGCTGAGGGTGAGGATCTATTGGAGAAGCATAGTTCAGGATGTGAGCGAAGGAGGGAAAAGGCCTCCACATAGGGGAATCTCCTTTTACCCTTTTGAGCACTTGCAGAAGTTAAAAAGGTCGCACAGTATTTGAGGATCTAGAGACCGCTCTGGGGGCCATGGGTTTTGGTTATCTAATTGGTCATATGGCCAATGCTGTGTACAGAATTTGATGAGTAGTTTGGGTTCCATCAGGAAGCCCCTGTATGCTCACATCCCCATGACTTACAGAAGAAATTGGCTTTTCCTCCACACAGCTGTTGCTGTTTGTGGCTTTGATTGTCTGCCGGGCAAACATAGTAATCTAGGCTAGCCAACCTGCACCTGGCTTACCTGTCCCGACATCCATAATGTTTGTTTCCATTATTTATGGTACAAAAGGTATTTAATGGAATTTGAGTGGGATCCTCTTCATCAGGGATATCCTAATAGGAAAGACCTATAGCCAGCTAACAAATGTCTGGGTGGAGAAATGGCCACCAGGTCCCAAAGTGGGCTATATGTGAGATAGATTATACTTCTTCTCCAGTAGGATTTGTGATCAGCCATCGCTGCTGAAAGGGCTGATGAGGGTTAGAACTACTGG
The DNA here is from genome assembly GCF_048772815.1 of Callospermophilus lateralis. Lineage (NCBI taxonomy): Eukaryota > Metazoa > Chordata > Mammalia > Rodentia > Sciuridae > Callospermophilus > Callospermophilus lateralis. Next base: position 153,363 of record NW_027512749.1, read on the forward strand.
TGGTCAAGGAGAGACTCTATAGCTTCATCCACCTGGCGAATACACAATTTGAAAGGGTTACCAGTCTCTTCCAGTTTCCAGGCAGAGTCTGGACAGGGTGCAGGCTTGAGATGAGAGGCCAGGATCCAGGAAGTGATTCTGTCTACCTTTACCACTGTAGGTGTTATAAGTAGAACCTGGTATGGTCCTTTCCAGTGGGGTTCCAGGGATGACACCTGATGTTGTCTTACATAGACAGAGTCTCCTACTTGATATTGATGTGGAGTCCCCTCATCTCCAGGTTGGTAGGCAGTGGCCAGCTGTTTTCACAGGTATCGCTGAGTTCTTTCAACAGCTGTAAGTCTGTCAAGCATGGTGGTGTGGAAGGGATCGTTAGGTCTTCGAGTTGGGGTTAGGTCCCTTACTGGAATAGGGGCCCCATAGGGAATTTCATAGTGGGTGAGGTTACACAAAGAAACAGAGAGAGAATTTCTTGCATGAAACATTGCATAAGGCAGAAGCATTGTCCAATCTTTTATGTCGGTCTCTAAGCTTAATTTCATTAAGGTCTCTTTAATGGTTCTATTCATTCATTCTACCTGTCCTGCACTCTGTGGTCTATAAGCACAATGTAATCCCCAGGGTACTGGCTAACCCCTAACGTACCTGGGTCATGAATGCAGGTCCATTATCAGACTCTGTTACCTTAGGCAGGTCGAATCTTGGAAAAAAATCTTCCAGGATCTTCTTGACCACCATTTGTGCTGTTTCTTTCTTTCTTTCTTTCTTTCTTTCTTTTTTTTTTTTTTGGTGGGGAAGGCTTTAATCCATCCTGAAAATGTATCTACAAAGACTAGGAGATATTTAAGTCCATACCTTGCATGCTTAATTTCAGTAAAGTTCACTTCCCAGAATTGTCCTGGTCTTTTTCCTCCTAGGTGCTTTCCTCAAGGAAGCTTGGAAGGGTAAGCATAAACCAATTGATGGACCCGACAGGCTTTTGTTACCCATTCAGTCCTTTTGCTGTGATTTGGTTAGTGGAAAACTCTGTTCTTGATCCTTCAGGAATGCCTGCAGTTTCTTTGAACAAAGTTGAGTGAGTTGATGTACATTTTCTACTGACATAGTTAGAGCCATGACTATAGGAGTTTTTACTGAAGGATTTAGAAATCCCACTTGGTTGCCTTCAGGGTTAAAAGTTATTTTGGCCCAGAGCTTGGTGAGCAGATCTCTGCCCATCAATGGGACCAGGCATTCTGTGATTACTAGGAAGGATTGATGGATTTTCCTTTTCCCAGGTCCATGGTCCTCTTAGTTGTCCAAGCCCGATACTTACTGCCTTTTGCCCCTTGAACTAGAGACCTTTTATTTGATAGATGGCCCAATGGGGCCTTAAGGGCTGAGTATATTGCCCCTGTATCCACTTCAAAGTTTACTGGGGTCCCCTACACTTCAAAAGTTACCCTGAGCTCCGGGAGGGGATGTTAGCCCCGACTTTTGGAGTCATCCTCAAGAGTCAGAATGGCTGGCAGGAGTGGCTGTCTCTTTCTAGGGAACTCTTTGGACCAGTGTCCTTTTTTTTACAGTAGGCACAGTGATCTGAGGCAAGGAGTGGCCTCTGGCGTGGGCCCAGGTATCCCTTCCTGTCTCCCTGTTTCTTAATTTCTGGCCTATTTGTTGTTGTGACCAGGACCTTAGTCAGCGCCTTAGTCTGTCTTTTGTTTCTTTTATCCTCCCTTTGTTCCCTTCTCTTCCTCAGTTTCTCTCTTAAAGTATACCTTCTCGGCTTCTCTGACTAAATCTCTCAAAGTCATATCTTGTAATCCATCTAAGCATTTTAACTTTCTTTTAATATCCGGGGCAGCTTGCCCAATAAAGGCCATTGTGACAGATGACTTTTGATCCTCTGCCTGAGGATTGAAAGGAGTATATCTTCTATATGCCTCCATAATTCTCTCTAGAAACATAGAGAGAGGTTCTTCAGGTCCTTGAATAATCTCTCTTACCTTGGCCTAATTAGTTGGTCGCCTAGCGGCCGCACGGAAACGCACTATTAGAGCCCGGTGATAAGTGAACAGATGCTCCCTACCTTCAAAGATTTGGGGGCCACAGTTGGGTTGGTTCAAAGGAAAGCTGGCTTTGATTATCTTGGGAAGTTGTGTCAGTCACGCATCTGGTCAGAGGATATTTTTTTCCAGCTTCCAGGAGTATTCTATTTTGATCCCCTGTCATGAAGACAGTCCCTATGAGTTGTTGGCAGTCATCTCAAGTAGGCTAGTGTGAAAACATCAATGACTCAACCAGACCTGTGTGCCAGGTGGGGTGCTCAGAAAAAGGGGGATTGTTATATTTCCAATTATGTACGTCTGAAGAGGAGAATGGCCAAAACTGGTAGGCTTGCATTTTTTCCCCCATGGCCGTCGTCAATCTTTGGCCCATAGGGATGGAGGGGGAGCATCATGGGAGTTCCAGTGTTTTCAACTATTCACTGCTGGCGAGTTCCTATAGCCGGGCCAGCTTCCTCAAGGGAAGGAAGGGCTGTGTGTGCCACTGGGGAGCTATCTGGAGGGTGCTGTGCTCCTCCAATTGCAGAGAGGCTGAGTCAGCAGCAGGGGAATCACTTAGAGGGTGTTGGGGATTGGGGGAAGAGGGCAGGGGATAAGGAGGGGGAGGAGAATCCAGTAGAGTCAAATCTTGTGACTCAGGGAGAACAGAGGGTGGAGAAGGAAGAAGAGCAGAGGGTTTGAGAGATCATGGGGGAAGGAGTAGGAGCAGGGGCAGCGGTAAGGAAAGGCTTCACCCATGGAGGAGGAGATTTGCAGAGGTCCTGCAAAGTTAAGATATATGGCGGAATGATCCAGATGGCTATGTGGCCCTGGCTAAAAGACAATATCTCTAACTTTTTAAATTAGTGGGAAGTAGAAAGATCCTTCTAGAGGCCATCCGACTCGAAAGGTGGGTCATTCTGAGGCACAGAGCATCTTCCAGGTCCAGTGTTTTACTAAATAAAAAAGATTCTGAGCCCTTATGTGGACTTTGGGCGAGTGATCAATGGTCAGGGACAGAGGCATTGAAGTGCTCTGTCCCATAATGAAAGATACACAAATAGTGAAAGCCACGACACATGGGGTCTCACATTCGCCGCTGCTGGATTTCAGTGGAACCTCCATATGAAAAGGTCGGGCAAGCCTTGGAGGAAGAGACCACAAAGAGATTGTCACATGCAACAGCAAAGGGTTTATTGGGGGTTCAGCATGCTGGGGCTCAGAGCTCAATTGAAAAGAGATGAGAGCCCTGAGAACACCTTAAGCAGTGTTTATATAATTTTCTTGGAGAGGGCAGGGAGGAAAGTTTATTGATGGGTCCGGGTGAGTGGGCAGTGTGCGTGCACATGGGTGAGGGAGTACATTCTGCAGTTTGGCAGTTGGGGAGAGCACATTCTGGGAACAAGATTAGCAAAGAGTTCTCAAGATTTCAAAAGTGTTTTGTTAAGCATACAGAGAAACAGGAAGTGACAAGTACCTATTTTATTAACCTGTCACTACCGACTATCCCTTTTTGACTGGATGTTCTCTTCTACATTCAATCATCCAAGGTACAAGGTCCTAGGCCATTGAATATTGATTAATCTGACACATCTGTGCAGAACCTAATTCAAAGCTAAGTATCCCAATCAAGGGCCCAATTCTCTTCTGGGCTTCAAAACTTACCTAGATTTCTGTTTTCATACATGTATTTCACCTATATATTCTCATACATATCACAGGTTCCCAATACCATTATTCATCCAGCAGAATGATTCCTAACCAAAATCGAAAATGTTATTAACACTAACCGTACACTTTCCCCTCAATCTAACATTACAGAGAGGAGGGACAGAGTTAGTCTTACAATACAGGAATGTAGTGGATCTTCCACCTGCTGAGAACCTCAAAGGTCCATGCAGAAATGTCCTCTGGAGAAGACGTAGGCAGCTATGAAGGACCTGGGAGAGTAAAAGTCATCTTACATGACAAACAACCTGGCCAGGATGAAGGGTTGTGTCCAAATCAGCCTCTCTCGTCCTAATGTAGAGAAGATGGACCAAACCAGGCCTCTGTGGAGAGCTGTTCCCAGGTTCCTATGGTTGATATACCAATCTAACTTGTGAAAGTGTCACAGGAAGTTGGGGCAGCCACCATTTCATGTGACCCTTGGAAGCAACTGTTAGGACAAAGTGGTTGCCAAGCCAGTGAACTCATTCAGTTCCTGAAGGAAGTGACCTCACCTCACTTCCGTGGTGATGGAACTCTCTGAACATGGGATCCAGGAAGCCAGGCATCCAAGCCAGTCTCAGTCACAGTCCCTGTGGGCTCACTTGTTTGGATTTACCAAGGACAGACTCAATCTTTCTTGGTACCTACTGATGTGAGAATGGCCAAATACCAGAAAAGCTCTGAAGAGGGGCCATTCCTGAGAAAGCAGGTAGTGGCTCACCACTAGCTCCTGACAACTTCACAGAGTTGACCAAGGAGAACAGATCTGATAAAGGACAGGCCATTTTGGGAGAACATAGTATGGTCCAGAAGTCAGAGGACACTCTGGATAGTCACAGACCTACTTGAGGGAAGCAGGTGCCTTTTTGGGTGTTGGTGTGGGTTTGTGGTTTTGTCTCATGTTTTGAGAATAGGTAGGAAAGACGGTTTTGTGGTTTGGAGTGAAATGTTTCTACTAAGTCGTTTCACAGGGCGTGTGTTTCTATGTCTGTGTATCTCACTGTGTCCGTGGTTGTAGACATTAGAAAAAAAGAATGCATCAATGGATGTGTCCTGTCTATTAGAAAGCTTCCGAGCATTCATCCTGCCCAATTAATGAATGGACCAGGGCTTGCATAATCAATGGGTAACACCTGCTATCTTCCTAAGTTCCAGTTTTCTTCCTGAATTCTGGCCACTCTCCAGAATAGGCTCATGGTTTTGTGTCCAAGATATGTACCACCACCAAGCTCTGTCACATGGCCATATACTGGATAGCTGAAGGGAATGGGAGCATCTCAGAAAACTCAGATATCAGTGTGACTACTAACATCTCAGTGGAGAAACCGTGGTTGGGCCTTTTGCTTAACAATTGTTCTTTTCCCCTGAGTCAGGAAGGACTTTGCCTCAGGCCAACCCGTTTGTGAAGCCTGAAGAAAACCGTTTTCAAATGGAAATGAATGGGCATCACCTGTGTCTCTTTGCTTAATTGCTTTGGAAAGGGATGTGTCTGAATCAGGCTCTTGGCCCAGTGTGAGGCTGTGGCTTAGATTGTCAGCACCTGATGGATGTAAAGAAAGATCCCATGTATGCATCCAACACCAAAATGGCCAAAAGAGCAGTCATTGTGGGTGAATTCTCTTGTCTTTCTCTGTAATTTTCCTGACCTCCATCAAGTGAGAATAAGGATCCTTTGGGTCTAATGAGTTCTTTAAAGCCCTGCAGAGGCTAGCCCATTGGTGCTTGGGTTTTATCATGACTCCAATACACATAAATAATCTAAATCCCACAGTCAGTAGGCCTCAAATTGGAGAAGTGGAGAAGTATTAAATGCAGGCCTATTGGATCACTCCTGTTTCACAGGAAGGGTGTCCAGGCCACTCAAACTTTAGACAAACGAGGGGCAATGGAGCTTATTTTGGATACTGTCTTGTACTGTGCTCCTCATGGAAACCTCTAGCAAGAGGTTATGTTCAGTGTCTATATGAAATAAAATGAGGGCCATGTGGGATTTTTTTTGGTTTCAATTGTTTTCATTTGTGTGGCGGTTGGAAGAGGTGACTGGGTCCACCTGGGCTTGAACAGTGGCGTGATTCCCCTTAGAGAGTGAGTTCTGAAACTGACCTCAGAGAAGTATTGCCATGACTTGTGTTGGGATTTTAGGAGGACATGCATGAGAGTCACCCATGGAAACTGAGATATAGGCCCAGGGTACCTTTCCACAGAGCACTGGGAATCTCAGCCAGGATATCACATGATTTTATTCTTAAAGGCATGTCAGCCATAGTTGAGAATCAAAACAAACATGGACCTCACATTGTAGACCTCAATGAGCCTGGCTTCATGTGACCTTTTGGCCACTCTTTGGAAAGTCTTGCCTGTGAGAGTTCTCGAAAGCGTTCATTGAAATGAGCATCCTCACCATTTAATGGTTCCCGAATGAATTAAAACCCACAGTGCCTCCAACTTCATCCTTGAAAAATGCCTAGATAAATACCATGAAATTTTTGAATTTCCCATGACCTGGTCGCACTGGGAACATTTGGATGTCCTACATCATTCATGAATCTATCAGGCAGTGCCTTGATTGACTGGGATTCATAAAAATGGTGTAGAACAGAGATACCAGTTAGTTGGAGCCTACTGAGTGGTGGGCCTAGAGCAGAGGTGGGAAGGTGTATGATAAAACATCTTTGTGAGGCCATGTCAATCTGCCATTAGCTTCCAAATTGCTTGTGACTGACATGGTGCAGCCAGCAGAATGTTCAATGAAATAGCATATTGTTATATGGAGAGGTTTCAGGGCAATGTTCAGAACCAGGTTTCTATGGACAAGGGGGCAAGCTATGAGGGATAGAAGCCTGCTTGGTGCATTCTCCTGAGAACCCTGACCCACCGCACAAGACAGAACTCCCTCCCCCACTGTGTCCCATTTGAACTCCTTGTATATCGTGAAGCAAATACCAAAGTCCCAGTGCAGCAGCAAGAAACACCATGAAAATTGGAGGATGACCAAATGGCTTCACAGTCCCCCAGGGAGACACTTAGCCCACAATGGCCACAGTTTACCTACAAAGAGAGAATTCCGCACTGCTACCTCATGTACATTGGAAAATAAGAATCCATGTCCTCCAGGTCACATAGATGCAGACCCAGCTTTGATGGTCTCACTAGAAAGAAATCAAAAGCTCCTGAAAACAATATATATTTCAAGTGCCCAACCACATAGGCAGTTTCCCAAAAAGTCTTTAGGGCACCAGAGCTCCACATTTGAGAAATGTTTACTGTGTCCCTTACTTTGGGAAACTCCTCTAACACCTCCAAGGTTGTGAACTCCTGAGCATATTCCATTCCAGATATGTATTCACAGATTTTCTAACTCTTCTTCTCTAATTCTGTATTACTTGGGGCGGAGTTAATTACAATAAATTTTTCTGGAAGAGAATAAGAAGATTTTTGTGTAGCACATATTTGCATACACATTGTGTTCATTTTCCAATTTTCCATTCGAAATACTGATTCCCTGACACTAACCCATAGCTTGCTAGACTCTGACTACTAATCCTAATGTGATGGAGAAAAATAACTCAAACAGAATAGAAATACAAGCAGTTCAGAGGAGGGGTGGTGTATAGTTGGGCTTGCCTTTTGCAATATATAGGTTTGGAGTTATAAATCTAGTCAATTTTTAATTGAAGTAGTTCTCCATGTGTTTTTAAAGTTAACAAATATGTGAATTCCTGTCTCCCTTTCTCTGTAGCCTATTAAGCACATGTATTTGTATATGCACATATTGAATCCTACCTGGTATCACACGTACATACTTGTGAGGTGGCCAACTTGACAGATACAAATTGTGGAACAGAAAATTCAACCTATGGGGGAGCTTCCTAGTTGAACAACATTATATATAAATCCATGTTCAGTAAAATAAATATTTTTGGATATGTGGATCATATAAATTTCACGATGAATTTTGATTGGCATATATATTGCTACTTTTTATTTGCTCTGTGTGGGTTTTGTGTGTGTGTGTATATATATATATATATATTCTCCAGATTTTTCAAAATGTAAAATATATGTGTCTTATTATACACTCCTAAATTCATTAATGTTCATATATTTGGATTTCTAATCAACTTTTCACAAGATTATTCTCAGAAATATTCATCCACCTGAACTACATATCTGTTTCCTAGTACTGAAAACTAAATTCAGTGAATGGTATATACAAATGCTAATATTTCTACAGTAACTTACCCAGTTTAACATCGGTGCAAGTAGATTCCTATGTTCCATGATGTCTATTTTGACGTTCATTTTTATTCAACACTGGTATATTAGTTTTCTTCATTTTATGCACATCATACGATATATATTTCTTCCACAATTTAGCAAATTTATAGGCATTTGTTTCACTTTCAATCACTTCCTGCTTTGGAACACATGTATTCCTCCAGCTTTCTTGACTGGTTTTTTCATGAGACTTCTTTCTGAACACATTGTTTTCGATTTCCATAATCACTTTTGGGGCAAACTCACACACCCATCATGATTAACCATAACTCTATTATTACCATTAGATGTATAACTGTTTGGAATGAATGATTGTATATCAACATAAAATTTCTTATGTATTTTCAGATATCAATTCAATCCAATATTAAAAGTGGAACCTGTTATATTATTTATTCACAGTATGGTCTATTAAGGCATCATCTCTATATTCATAGACCCAGGGTCTATGTATTTGTATCCCCAATACTAATTTATAAGTCTTTAAAATATTGCTTTCAGAAATGGTGGAAAAAATACTCTAGTCACCTGATATACATATACATTTCATCACAGTAATATTCCTGACACAAAATGCAAGGGTCACACTTATGACTGTACCAAAGCCTAAATTGAATGTGAGCATGTATTACTAACAACATCCATGTCCTGGTTCCCTAATGCTCTCAAATATTATTCCTATTGGTGACTACATATCTGTTTCTTCCTAAGATTATATATTCAAACTCAACCCTGTTAATAATGTCTTATCCTACCACTCACTTTGTACTTTGCCTGATTTCCTAATGTCTCCATTGATATCTGCTTTCAAATACCTTTTCTCCAGTTCATCATTGGGAATGACCCTTCAAATGTGCTGACACTTACATTTACTCTCTCACCAAAACCTTATTGCTAAAGAACTTTTGGTCCAACTCCTAGACTCACTCAAATGGGTTCTTCAAAGCCCTGCAGAGGGAAGCCCAGAGATTCTTGGGTTTTCTCATGACTCCAATTCACATAAAGTATCTAAACCCCACAGTCAGTAGGCCTCAAATTCGAGAAGCAGAGCAGCATTAATGGCAGGCCTATTTGATCACTCCTGGTTCACAGGAAGGGTGCCCAGGCCACCCTGACTTTAGGCAAATGAGGGGGAAGGGAGCTTATTTTGGACACTGTCTTGCACTGTGTCCCTCATGGAAACCTCTAGCAAGGGATTATGATGAGTGTCTACATGGAAGAAAATGAGGGCCATGTGGGAGTGTTTTGTTTTTAATTGTGGTCACTTGTGTGGCGGTTGGAAGAGATGAATGGGTCCACCTGGGCTTGAACTCTGGTGTGATTCCCCTTAGAAACGGAGTTTTGGAAATGACCTTAGAGATGTATTGCTATGAATTGTGTTGGGATTTTCGGAGGCCAGGCATGAGAGTCGCCCATGCATGACAATACGCGTCAAATTGGAGAAGCAGAACTTAATGTCCAAATCCTTTACTCACCCTTCTTTTTAATCCTACCGTCTATCTTCCTAATCTCAGATAAATACCATGATATATTTGAAATTCCTATGACCAGGTGGCACTGGAGAATCTTTGGATGTCCTGTTTCTGATCATGAGTGTACCAGACAGTGGCTTAATTGACTTGGTTTTATGAAAATGGTGTAGAACAGAGATGCCAGTAAGTTGGAGCCTGCTGAGTAGTGGGCCTAGAGCAGTGGTGTGCAGATGTGTGATAAAATATCTGTGGTGGGGTCATGTGGATCTTCCATTGGCTTCCAAATGGCTTGTGACTGAAATAGTGTAGCCAGCAGACCCTTATATGTAAAGGCATCTCGTTATATGGAGAGGTTTAACGTCAATTTTAAGAAACAGGTTGCTATGGTCAAGGGGACAAGCTATGTTGGATAGAAGACTTGTTGGTGCATTCTCCTGGAGAACCTGACCCACCACACATGACAGAACTCACTCTAGCATTTTGTCCCAGTTGAACTCATTGTATTTCGTTAAGTAAATACCATACTCCCAGTGCAGCAGCAAGAAACACGACAAAAAGTGGAGGATGACCAAATGGCTTCACAGTCCACATGGGGAGACACTTAGACCCGAGTGGCTACAGTTTACCTACAAAGAGAGAATTCAGCACTGCTCCCTTATGTTCATTAAAAAAAAGAAACCATGTTCTCCAGGTCACATAGATGCAGACCCATCTTTGATGGTCTCACTACAAATGAAGCTAAAGCTCCTGACAACAACATATATTTCAAGTGCCCGAACTCAGAGACAGTTTCTCAAGAAGTTTTTAGGCCAGCAGAGCTCCATGTTTGTGGAGTGTTTACCCTGACCCTAACTTTTGGAAACTCCTCTACCACCTCCAAGGTTGTGAACTCCTGATTATGTTCCATTCCATATATGTATTCACAGATTTTCTAACTCTTCTCCTCTAATTGTGTCTTATTTGGGGTGAAGGTAATGGCAATTCATTGTTCTGGATGAGAGTGGGAATATTTTTGTGTGGCACATATTTGCATACACATTGGATTCATTTTCTTATTTTCCAATCAAAATACTGAAACCATGACACTAACCCATACCCTACTAGACTCTGACTACTAATCCTAATATGATGGAGGAAAAATAACCAAAACAAAATAGAAATACATGCAGTTCAGTGGAGGCATGGTGTATATTTGGACTTGCCTTTTACATGATAAAGGGTAGGTGTTATAAATCTAGTCAATTTTTGGTTAAAATAATTCTCCATGTGTTTTTAAAATTAACTAATATGTGAATTCCTGTCTCCCTTTCTCTATAGACTATTCAGCACATGTATATTTATATGCACATATAGAATCCTACCTGGTATCACAGGTTAATTTTTTTGTGTTGTCTGACTTGGAAGATACAAATTGTGAGAAGAGATCCCTCCTCCTAAACGCTGTTGAAACTGAAAATTCAACCTATGGGTGAGCTTCCTAATAGAAAAACATTATACAAAAATCCATGTTCAGTAAAATAATTATTTTTGCATATGTGAATTATATATATTTAATGATGAATTTCGATTAGCATATGTATTGCTACTTTTTATAGTCTGTGTGTATGTTTTGTGTATATATATATATATATATATATATATATATATATATATATATACACATACTCTCCATATTTTTCAAAATATGAAATATATGTGTCTTATATATACTCCCTAAATTTATTCATGTTGATGTATTTAGATTTATAATCGATTTTTCACAAGATTATTCTCAGAATTATTCATCAACTTGAAATATATATTTGTTTCCTAGTACTGAAAACTGACTTCAGTGAAAGCTGCACACAAATCCTAATATTTCTAGAGTAACTGACCCAGTTTAATATCAACGCAAGTAGACTCCTATGGGACATGACATATAATTTGACGTTCATTTTTATTCAACAATGGTACATTACTATTTCTGCAGTTTATGCACATCGTAGGATATATATTTTATCCACAAGTTCACAAATTTTTAGACATTTGTTTCAATGTCAATCACTTCCTGCTTCAGAACACAAGTATTCCTCCATGTTTCTTGATTGGTCTTTTCATGAGACTTCTTTCCAAAAATATTATATTTGATTTCCATAATCAGTTTGAAGCAAAACTCACACACACTTCAGGATAAACCACAACCCTAATATTACCATTAGATGTATTACTGGTTGAAATGAATGTATGTATATCAATATAAGATTTCCTGAATATTTTTAGATATCAATTTAATCCATTATTTAAAGTTGGAACAAGTAATATTATTTATTCACACTACGCTCTATTCATGCATTATCTCTATATTCATAGACACAGGGTACATCTATTTTTACCCACAATACTAATTTATACATCTTCAAAATATGGCCCCAAGAAATGGTGGAAGAAATACTCATGTTACCTGATCCACATATACATTTTATCACAGTAATATTCTGGTCAGAAAATGCAAACATCACACTTATGATTGTACCAAAGTCTAAATGGAAAATGAACATGGATTACTAAAAACATCCATGTCCAGGCTGCCTAATGCTCCCACTTGTCAATCTTTTTGGGGACTACATATTTGTTTTTTCCTAAGATTATATATTGAAACTCAATCATATTGAAAATGTCTAATCCAATCACTCACTTTACACTTTGCATGATTTCCTAATGTCTCTATGGATATCTGCTTTCCTACATATTTTCCCCAGTTCATCATTGTGACTGATTCTTCACACGTTCTGACATTCATATTCACTCTCTACCCGAAACCCTATTGCTAAAGAATTTTTGGTCCAAAACTTATACTCACTCTTCTTTTTAAACTTACAAACTGTCTTCCTAATACTACCAACTATCCCTTTTATCCTGGATGTTCTCTTCGACATTCAATCATCCAAGGTACAAGGTCCTATAACATTGTATATCGATTTATCTGAGACATCTGTGCAGAACATAATTCAAAGCTAAGTATCCCAATGAAGGTCCCAATGTCCTTCTGGGCTTCAAATCATACCTAGATTTCTGTTTCCGTACTTATATTTTACCTATATATTCTTGTAAATATCGCAGGTTCCCAATACCATTATTCATCCAACAGAATGACTCCTCACCAAAATCAAACCTGTTATTAACCCTAACCATACACTGTTCCCTCAATCTACCTTTACAGAAGAGCAGGGACAGAGTTTGTCTTACAATACAGAAATGTAGGGGATCTTCCACCTGCTTAGAAACTCAATGGTCCAAGCAGAAATGATCCCTGGAGAAGTATTAGGCAGCTATGTAGGACCTGAGAGAGCAAAAGTCATCTTCCATGGCAAACAACCTTGTCAGGATGAAGGGCTGTGTCTGAATCAGCCTCTCTATTCTTAATGGAGAGAATATGGACCAAACCAGGACAATGTGGAGAGCTGTTTCTGGTTCCATATGGTTGATATACCATTCTAACTAGTGAAAGTGTCAGAGGAAGTAGGGTATCCTCCATCTCATGGGACACTTGGAAGCAACTGTTATAACAAAGTGGTTGCCAAGGCAGTGAACTCATTAAATTCTTGAAATAAGTGACCTACCTCACTTCCTTGGTGATGGAACTCTCTGAATTTGGGATCCAGGAAGCCAGGCACACAGAGCCAGTCCCAGTCTCAGTCCCAGTGGGCTCACATGTTTGGATTTACCAAGGACAGAGTCTGTCTTTTTTGGTACCTACTGATGTGAGGATGGCCAAATGCGAGGAGAGTTCTGAAGACGGGCCTTCCCTGAGAAAGCATGTAGTGGTCAGAACAGGCTCCTGACAACTTCACAGTGTTTGACAAGGAGACCAGATCTAAGACAAGACAGGCCTTTTCGGGGGAACATAAAATGGCCCACCAGTCAAAGGACACTCTGGATAGTCACAGACTTACTTGGGGGAAGGAGGTGCCTTTTTGAGTGTGTGTGTGAGTTTGTGGTTTTGTCTCATGTTCTGAGAATAGGTAGGAAAGGCGGTGTGTTTGGTTTGGAGTGGACTATTTCTAGAAAGAACTTTGACAAGGCAAGTGTTTCTGTGTCTGTGTCTCCCACTGTGTCCATGGTTGTAGACATTAGAAAAGAGAATGCATCAATGGATGTGTCCTGTCTAGTAGAAAGCTTCCCAGCATTCATCCTGTCCATTTTAGTAATGGACTGCAGGTTGCCTTATCGATGGGCAACACCTACTATCTTACTAAGTTTCTGTTTTCTTCCTGAATTTTGGCCACTCTCCAGAATAGGTTCATGGTTTTGTGTCCAAAATATGTATCACCTCCAAACTCTGTGACATGGCTATGTTCTGGATAGCTGGAGGGAATTGGAGCATCTCAGAAAACTCAGATATCAGTGTGACCAGAAAAGCCTCAGTGGAGAAACCCTGTTTTGGGCCTTTTGCTAACCTATTGATCTTTTGCCCTGAATGTCAGGAAGGTCTTTGCCTCAGGCCACCCCTTTGTGAAGCCTGAAGGAAACAGTTTTCAAATGGAAATGAATGGGCATCACCTGTGGCTCTTTGCTTAATTGCTTTGGAAAGCCATGTGTCTGAATCAGCCTCTTGGCCCTGTGAGAGGCTATGGCTTAGATTTTCAGCGCCTGATGGATCTAAAGAAACATCCAATGTGTGCATCCAAAACCAAAATGGCAAAAACATAAGTCATTGTGGATGATGTCTCTTGCCTTCCTCTGTTAGGTTCCTGACCTTCTTCAAGGGAGTATAGGGATTTTTTGGGTCAAATGAGTTTTCCAAGCTCTTCAGAGGTGCTTGGGTTTAATCATGAATCCAAATCACATAAGGAATTTATACCTGACAGTCAGTAGGCCTCTAATTGGAGAAGTAGAGCAGTATTAGCGGCAGACCTATGTGATCAATCCTAGTTCACAGGAAGGGTGTCCAGGCCACCCTGAGTTTAGGCAAATGAGGGGCAAGGAAGCTTATTTTGGACACTCTCTTGAGCTGCGCCATTCAAGGAATCCTCCAGCCAGAGGTTATGATGAGTGACTCTATGGAAGAAGATGAGGGCCATGTGGGATTGTTTTGGTTTTAATTGTGGTCATTTATGTGGTGGTTGGGAAAGATGACTGGGTGCACCTAGCCTTGAAAACTGGTGTGATTCTCCTCAGAGACTGAGTTCTGTAACTGACCTCAGAGTAGTAATTGCTTTGAAAATGGTTGTGTCTTAATTAGCCTCTTGGCCCTGTGTGAGGCTGTGACTTAGATTATCAGCACCAGATGGATCGAAAGAAAGATCCCATGTGTGCATCCAAAACCAAAATGGCCAAAAAAGCAGTCATTGTGGATTAAGTCTCTTGCCTTTCTCTGTAAGGTTCTGAAAGAATAAAAGAAATTGAAATTGAAATTGAAATGTAAAGAACCAGGTTTGTAAACTTTCCAAGCTGCACTTTCCTGTGGCAGTTTAGACAATTCCCGGATCTGCCCATTAGATGTGTGTTGAAATCTTCCCTGACTACCTAGTTACTTAACAACCCTTTCCCAGAATCCCTGCAGCTCAGCAAGTATACATCTCAGGTATTCAACCAATCAGTTTAAATGTATACCCCTTCTTAGGGCTGACCAATCACCCCCTGCCCGAATTGTTCCCGCAAATGAAAGTGCTAATCATGCTTTAGAGTTGTTATTTGATTTTCCCATGGTATATGATGAATTGCTAAAGGAGGCTATGATGTATGTAAAGTCCCTGCCCTCTCTAAGCAATGTATATAAACTCTGCTCAAGTTGTTCTCAGGGCTCTTTGTTCTTTGCTCCTCTAAAGTGAGCTCTGAGCCCCAGCATGCTGGACCCCCAATAAAACCTTTGCTGTTGCATGAGAAAGCCTCTTGGTGGTCTTTTTCTCTGACGTTCGCCCCACCTATTTATCTGGAGGCCCCAGGTGAGATATCCGGCAGCGGCGGACAAAAGACCCCAATGGACTCCTCTCGGGGTAAGTAAGGCACCTCTTTCTGGTTTTGGGTTTCAGGTTATGGATTGGCAAAGTGGCTGTCAGTGAAGAGCATTAGCTCTCTCTGATGGTGGCTGACAGATGTGTCACAGAGCTACAGGCCACGTTCCTGGGGGACACTCCAGAGGACTAGAGAAATCAAGGAATACTAATTTCCTCAACTCGTTTATATTTTGCTTCAGGATTCGGTTCGCCAGCCCATCAGGTTTTGCCGGCTACTCAGTTTTGGTCATTGTTCTGAACTCATGTTGAGTTTACGGGCTGTCTTTATTGTCTAACCCATCAGGTTTTGGCAGTTACTCAGTTCTAATCTTTGTCTTGGACTCATGTTAAACGTTTACTCTTTGTCTTTGTCTGTGTTGCGTTTGTGTCTTCACTGTCCCTGTTTGAGTAACTCTCATTATGGGACAAAGCACTTCCACTTCTCTGTCCCTGACACTTGATCATTGGACTGATGTCCGCTCAAGGGCCCAGAATCTTTCTTTTTCAGTAAAATGCCGTACCTGGCAGATTCTCTGTGCTTCAGAATGGCCCATTCTCGGAGTCAGGTGGCCCCCCAGAAAGATCCTTCTACTTCCCTCTAATCCGAAAAGTCAGAGATATTGTCTTTCAGCCGGGGCCACGTGGCCACCCAGATCAACAGCCATATACCCCTTCCCCCAGCATCCTATCATTCAAACCTTCCACTCCTCCCCCTCTTCCTTCCATTCTCCCTCAGTCACAAGACTGGACACTCCTCCCCCTCCTTATCCTCTACCCTCGCTCTCCAACCCCCAACACGTTCCAGATGATATTCTCGCCGCTGACTCAGCCTCTCCACCGCTAGAGGCAATTGGGCCAGACCCAAGCACTCCAGGGGACTTCTCTGCAGCAGCAGCAACCCCTCCTCCCCTGGAGGAAGCTGGGCCACCTAAAGGAACCCGCCGGTGACGGATAATAGAAAACTCGGAAGCCCCTATGATGCTTCCTCTCTGTCCCTACGGGCCAATGAACCGATCCAACTGGCACCCAAACACCTTTAAATGTAGGTAGCATCTGTCCACTTATCGCCAGACTCTAATAGCGGGTCTCCGAGTGGCCGCCAGAGGGCCGACTAATTTGGCCAAGTTAAGAGAGATTATCCAAGGGCCTAATGAGTCTCCCTCTATGTTTCTGGAGAGAATTATGGAAGCATATAGGAAATATACTCCTTTTGATCCTCAGGCAGAGGATGAACAAGCATCTGTTGCAATGGCCTTTATCGAGCAGGCTGCCCTAGATATTAAGAGAAAGTTACAACGTCTAGATGTATTACAAGATAAGACCTTGAGAGATTTAGTAAGAGATGCTGAGAAAGTATATTATAAGAGAGAAACTGAGGAGGAAAGGGAACAGAGGAGAGAGACAGAAAGGGAACAAAAGGAGGATGAAAGGAGCAAAAGGCAGACTAAAGCATTGACTAAGGTTCTGGTCAGAGCACCAAATATGCCAGAAGTTATAAAGCAGGGAGACAGAAAGGGATACCTGGGCCCCCGCCAATGGCTGCCCCTGGCCTCAGATCAGTGTGCCTACTGTAAAGAAAACAGGACACTAGGCCAAAGAATGCCCCCGAAAGAAGCAGAGATGCCAGTCCGCCGTGCTGACTCTAGAAGAGGACTAGGAAAGTCGGGGCTCGGATCCCCTCTCCGAGCTCAGGGTAACATTTAAAGTGGAGGGGACCCCATTGAACTTTGAAGTGGATACAGGAGCAGTATAATCAACCTTTAAGACCCCACTGGCCCCCCTATCAAATAAATGGTCCCCTGTTAAAGGTACTAATGGCAGTAGATATTGGGCTGGGACAACTAAGAGGACTATGGACCTAGGAAATGGAAAAGTCCACCACGCTTTCCAAGTAATCCAAGAATGCCCAGCCCCATTGATGGGCTGGGATCTGCTTACCAAACTCTGGGCTAGAATAACCTTTAACCCTGATGGTCCCCAAGTGGAGTTTCTAAAGCCTTCAGTAAAAACTCCCATAGTCATTGCTTTGACAACATCCGTAGAAGATGAACATCAACACTTCGCGCCTCCTAGGACTGATCAAACAGGCAAACTACCCCAGAAATGGATAAAAGATTATCCTAATGCCTGGGCAGAAACTGCTGGGTTAGGTCTAGCCATATAACAACCTCCAATAGTAGTAGAATTAAAAGCCTCTATCTCTCCAATCAGTGTTAAACAATATCCTCTAATCAAAGAAGCTAAGGATGGGATAAGGGCCCATATTCAGAAATACCTGGCTCTTGGGGTCTTAAGGCCCTGTCATTTGTCCTAGAATATCCCCCTGCTACCAGTAAGAAAGCCAGGAACTGGGGACTACCGGACGCTTCAATACCTAAGAGAGATCAACAACAGAGTGCAGGACATTCACCCCACTGTACCGAATCCATATAATTTGCTTAGCGCTCTGAATCTGGAGCAGGAATGGTACACTGTGCTAGACTTAAAAGATGCTCACTTTTGCTTGCCCGTACATAAGGACAGTCAGTTGCTGTTTGCTTTTGAGTGGATAGACCCCGAAAAAGGAACATCTGTCCAACTAACCTGGACTAGACTCCCACAGGGGTTCAAAAACTCCCCCACTCTCTTTGATGAACCCCTCCACAAGGACTTCAATGACTTCAAAACTGCACACCCCGATGTCACCATACTCCAATATGTGGATGGTCTGCTACTGGCAGCCGACACCAAAGAGAACTATGAGTCTGGGACCCAAGCATTATTTTCCAAGCTTGCTCGGCTTGGATATAGGACTTCTGCCAAAAAGGCCCAAATTTGTCAGCAAGAAGTAATCTTCCTGGGTTATTCTCTTAGGGGTGGCAAAGGATGGCTCACTGAGCCCACAAAACGAACCTTTGTGCAGATACTGCCCCCATCTAATAAGAGACAACTCAGGGAGTTTCTTGGGACTGCCGGCTTTTGCAGGTTATGGATTCCTGGGTTCGCGTCTCTGGCTGCCCCTTTATACCCGCTGATAAAGGGGGATGCCCACTTCCAATGGACCCCTGAGCACCAACAAGCTTTTGATAATGTCAGAAAAAAGGTGCTGCTATCTGCTCCGGCCTTAGCACTCCCAGATATAGAAAAACCCTTCAGTCTCTACATCGAGGAAAAGAAAGGAATAGCACGGGTTGTGCTCACTGAGACTTTGGGACCTTGGAAAAGGCCGGTAGAATACTTATCAAATAAACTGGACCCAGTGGCTAGTGGGTCGCCCCATTGCTTAAGAGCTATAGCAGCGGCAGCCCTTCTAATAAAAGATGCTGATAAATTAACGTTGGGAAAGAAGCTAACGATTATAGTCCCCCATGCCCTGGAGTGCATCATCTGTCAGCCTCCAGAGATGTGGCTATCAAACTCTAGAATAACCCACTACCAGAACCTCTTGCTTGACAAAGACAGAATCACGCTGGGACCCGCTGCTCCACTCAACCCGGCTACACTGCTGCCAGAAGAATCATCAAGACCCGTCGCTCATGAGTGTCAACACATACTGGCAGAGGAAACCAGTATACGACGAGACTTGAAGGATCAGCCACTGCCTTGCCCTGAAGTTGTATGGTTTATGGATGGCAGCAGCTTCCTCCAAGATGGTAAGCGGTGGGCTGGAGAAGCAGTAGTTAGCAAAATTAGTGTCATCTGTTCCTCTGGTCTCCCAGAACTGACATCAGCCCAAAAAAGCAGAACTGATTGCCCTTACGAAAGTATTGGAACTAGCAACAGGCAAAAGGGCCACCATATACACTGATAGCCGCTATGCATTTGCCACTGCAAATGTGCACGGGGCTATTTACCAGCAAAGGGGGTTATTAACCTCCACCTGGAAAGAAATAAAGAACAAAGATGAGATCCTCCAACTTCTCTCAGCAGTGCAGGGCCCTAAGGAACTAGCTATAGTGCACTGCCCAGGGCACCAGAAGGGAAACGAACCCGTGGCGGTTGGAAAAAGAAGGGCAGATGAGGAAGCTTAATTGGCAGCCCTAAATGGAGTGACTGTGTTAACTTTTTCCACACCAGTGGGAACAACAATCAGGAGACTTGGCCGCACCGGAACATTCAGGCAACTTATCATCTGAGGAGACAGATACAGAACTCTGGGATCCTACAGAGCCAAGTTTACAATTTCAAAAAGCCCACCTTTATGTCAAAGACGTACACCAGCTCACCCACTTAGACTCAGAGAAGATATAGGCACTCTTAAAGGACCGGAGAAAGGACTTATTATTGACTGACTCACAGAGGAAAGAAATAGCTGAGCAGGTGAGTAGAGCTTGTCAAGTCTGCCAAGTAGTTAATGCTTACCCATCCAAGCTTCCTGCAGGGAAGCGCTTACAAGGAACCAGACAAGGACAATTCTGGGAATTGAACTTTACTGAAATTAAGCCAGCAAGGTATGAACTTAAATATCTCCTAGTCTTTGTAGATACTTTTTCAGGATGGGTCGAAGCCTTCCCCATGAAGAAAGAAACAGCTCAGATGGTAGTCAAAAAGATCGTAGAAGACATTTTTCCAAGGTTCGGCCTGCCTAAGGTAATAGGGTCCGCTAACGGACCGGCATTTATGCCCCAGGAAAGTAAGGGATTTGCCAGGACCCTGGGGATTAATTGGAAGTTACATTGTGCTTATAGACCCTAGAGCTCAGGACAGGTAGAAAGGATGAATTGAACCATCAAAGAGTACTTAACAAAATTAAGCTTGGATACTGGCATAAAAAATTGGACTATGCTCCAACCTTATGCACTGTTTTGTGAAAGAAATACCCCCTCCGCCTCTTTGTGTAACCTCACCTCTTATGAAATTCTCAATGGTGCCCTTCCTCCAGTAGGGGACCTAATCCCAACTATGAGACTTAATGATTCCTTTCACACCCCCTTGCTTGACAGATTTAAAGCCCTTTAACAAACCCAGCACCCAGCGATACCTGTGGAAACATTTGGCCTCTGCTTATCAGACTGGAGACGAGGGAACCCCACATTGATATCAAGTGGGAGGCTTCGTCTACGTGAGATGGCGTCAGGTGTCATCCCTGGAACTCCACTGGAAAGGACCATACCAGGTGCTGCTTATAACACCCACAGTGGTGAAAGTGGATGGGATCACTTCCTGGATCAATGCCTCCCATCTCATTCCTGAGCCCTGTACAGACTCTGGCTGGAAACTTCTACAGACTGGTATCCATCTCAAGTTGCGTGTCCGTCATGTGGGTAGGGCTATGGATTCTTCCCATGACCACCAGCAGCCCTAATCCCCATCAGCGTGCTCAGCAACAAGGGCAAGTAATGAATCCTAATGGGCAAGTAGTGTGATCTATTTCACAAACAGCCACCTTATGGACTTGGTTGCCATCTCTCCACCCGGACATTTGTCAGCTTGCCATAGGCTTCCCTGACTGGGATCTCCCTGACATAGAGGACCCCACACAGATCCCACTCAAACCCTAACCAGGGCAACATAGACCACCTTAAACCATGAATTATGGATGTCATCTCCCCCAGCTCAGGTGTAAACTAGCCAGTCTTGACTATTTTGTGTGCCCACCTGATTTCCAAAGTCATAAAACAGGCCCAAACCTGTGGAGGACCCAGTGACTTTTATTGTAGATCTTGGGGTTGTGAACAAACGAAAGCTGCATGGTGGAACCCAAACTCCCCAGAAAGGTATGATTCCGGTAGGATGAAATGACACCTGGATTGATCCCAAGAAATGTGCTGCTAGCCCAGTGGTGTCAAAAACTCGCTGTGGAAAGAATACTCTATGTTACCCCCTCAATATAACTTTCACTTCCAAAGGAAGGGGCTACCTCAGAAAAACCTGGCCTATGGGAAATATGTGGGGAATGCGATTCTATATTTATGGCCCAGGTGATGAATTTGGTCTCTGGTTCACCGTCTGGCTTAAAAAGAAAGAAAATCCCACAGCAATAGGACCCAATCCCCTCAAGCCAGGAATTAAGCCTCCTAAACCTTCCATGCCTAGATCTACCAGAACCCCTCTACCATCTAATACTTCCTGGATTCCGTCTTTGCCTACTTTCCCAGTCCAGAGTACATCTGACTCCTCCCCCTGGGAACTAATTAAAGGAACCTTTATGGTACTGAACTCCACACAGTCAGAACTCCTTGTATTTCAGCCCAGGTCTTTGACAGCCCTGTAAATTATTGTGTAATGGTGCAGATACTCTCCAGGGTACTCTATCATAATGCCTAATCATTTGAAGGTCTACTAGGGGGACAAACAACCCGATATCAAGGGGAACCATTGTCATTTACTCTAGCCATCCTATTGGGGATAGGAGCTGCTGCAGGAGTGGGTATGGGAACAGCTTCTATGATGCGTGGTTAACAACAAATGGCCCAATTAGAAACAGCAATAAATCAAGACTTGAAGACGTTAGAGACCTCCATCACAGCTTTGCAGGAATCCTTAACCTCTCTCTCTGAAGTTGTTTTACAGAACAGGTGAGGATTAGACCTCCTCTTGATGAGGGAGAGGGCCTCTGTGTTGCACTGAGAGAAGAATGTTGTTTTTATGCTGACCATATTGGAGTTGCAAAATAATTCATGACTAAATTAAGAAAATACCTTGAAGAGCGCCAGAGAGAATGGGAGATTCAACAAGGGTGCTTTGAGTCATGGTTAACCCAGTACCCCTGGTAACTACACTAATATCAGACTTAGCTGGACCCCTGATCATCCTTATGGTGTTGCTAACTGTGGGACCTTGTTTGCTTAACCACATAGTTTCCTTTCTCCAGGCTCAGATTAGGCAGGTGAAACTCATGATAATCAGACAGAAATATGCTGCACTGGTAGGAATAGAATGTGAAACCCCACAATAATTTTGATTCATTACTTTTAAGATTAAAAGTAGTCAGAAAAAGGGGTGGGAAATGAAAGAATAAAAGAAATTGAAATTGAAACGTAAAGAACCAGGTTTTATACATTTTCCAAGCTGCACTCAGAACCTGAAATTCCTGTGGCACTTAAGACAATTCCCGGATCTTCCCATTAGATGTGTGTTGAAATCTTCCCTGACCACCTCGTTACTTAACCACCCCTTCCCAGAAACCATGCAGATCTGCACGTATACATCTCAGTGCTTCAACCAATCAGTTTAAATGTATACTCCTTCTCACGGCTGACCAATCACCCGCTGCCCAACCTGTTCCCGCCAATGAATGTGCTAATCATGTTTTAGAGTTATTATTTGATTTTCCCGCGGTATATGATGATTTTCTAAAGGAGGCTAGGATGTATGTAAAGTCCCTGCCCTCTCTAAAGAATGTATATAAACTCTGCTCAAGTTGTTCTCGGGGCTTTTTGTTCTTTGCTCCTCTGAAGTGAGCTCTGAGCCTCAGCATGCTGGATCCCCAATAAACCCTTTGCTGTGGCATGAGACAGTCTCTTGGTGGTCTTTTCCTCCGAAGTTCGCCCGACCTTTTCAGTTCCTGACTTCCGTCAAGTGAGAATAGGGATCATTTGGGTCAAATGAGTTCTTCAAAGCCCTACAGTGGATAGCCCATAGGTGCTTGGGTTTTCTCATGACTCCAAATCACATAGAAAATCTACACCTGACAGTCATTAGGCCTCAAATTGGAGAAGCAGAGCAGTATTAAAGGCAGGCTTATTTGATCATTCCTGGTTCAAAGGAAGGGTGTTTAGGCCACGCTGACTTTTGGCAAATGAGGGGCAATGGAGCTTATTTTGGACACTGTCTTGGGCTGCACCCCTCATGGAAACTTCCAGCCAGAGGTTATGATGTGTGTCTGTGTAGAAGAAGATGAGGCCCATGTGGGAGTGTTTTGATTTAAATTGTGGTCATATGTGTGGTAGCTGGAAGAGATTACTGGGTCCTCCTGGGCCTGAACTCTGGTGTGACTCCTTTTAGACACTGTGTCCTGGAACTGAGCTTAGTGAAGTATTGCCATGAGTTGTGTTGGGATTTGAGGAGGCCATGCATGAGAGTCGCCCTTGGAACCTGAGATGTAGGCCCAGGGTAGCTTTCCACAGAGCACTGGGAATCTCAGTCAGGATACCACAAGATTTTATTCTGAAAGACTTGGCAGCCATAGTTGAGATCAAAACACTCATGGATCTCAATTGTAGACCTCAATGAGCCTGGCTTCAGGTGACCTTTTGGACACTCTTTGGGAAGTCTTGCCTGTGAGAGTTCTCCAGAGTTTTCATTGAAATGATCATACTCACCATTTAATGGTTCCTGCATGAATTGAAATCCACTGTGCCTCCAACTTCATCCTTGATAAATGGCTAGATAAATAGTTTAAATTTTTGAAATTCCCATGAACAGGTGGCATACAGAACCTTTGGATGTCCTATTTCTGATCATGAGTGTACCAGACAGTGCCTTGATTGATTGGGTTTAATGAAAATGGTGTAGAACCGAGATGCCAGTAATTTGGAGCCTGATGAGTAGAGGGCCTAGAGCAGCGGTAGGCAGGTGTGTGATAAAACATCTGTGATGGGGCCATGTGGATCTGCCTTTGGATTGCAAATGTCATGAGACGGACATGGTGCAGCCAGGAGACCATTATAAGTAAACACATCTTGTTATATGGAGAGGTTTTAGGGTAATTTACAGAATCAGGTTGCTATGGTCAAGGGAGCAAGCTATGTGGTATAGAGGCCGGTTTCATGAATGCTCATGTGTGAGCCACCACATGTGATAGAACTCCCTCCAGCACTGTGTCCCAGTTGAACTCCTTGTATTTCATGAAGCAAATACAAAACTCGCAGTGCAGCAGCAAGAAACACCAGGAAAAGTGGAGGATTACTAAATGGCTTCACAGTCCACACGGGCAGACACTTAGACCACTGTGTCCCAGTTGAACTCCATGTATTTCGTGAAGCAAATACCAAAGTCGCAGTGCAGCAGCAAGAAACACAATGAAGAGTGGAAGAGGAACAAATGAATATACAGTCCACGCGGGGACACACTTAGCCCCAAGTGGCCAGAGTATACCTACAAAGAGAGAATTCAGCACTGCTCCCTCATGTTCATTGGAATATTACAATTTATGTTCTCCAGGTCACATAGATGCTGAACCAGCTTTGATCGTCTCACTAGAAGGAAGCAAAAGCTCCTGACAACAACATATATTTCAAGTGCCCAAACTCAGAGGCAGTTTCTCAAGAAGTTTTTAGGCCAGCAGAGCTCTGTGATTGTGGAGTGCTTACCCTGTCCCTTACTTTTGAAAACTCCTCTACCACCTCCATGGTTGTGAACTCCTGATCAAATTCCATTTCAGATATGTATTCACATATTTTCTATCTCTTTTCCTCTAATTGTGTCTTACTTGGGGCGAAGGTAATGTCAAGGGATTGTTCTGGATGAGAGTGGGAAGATTTTTCTGAAGCACATATTTGCATACACATTGGATTCATTATCCTATTTTCGATTCAAAATACTGAATCACTGACATTAACACATACCCTACTAGACTCTGACTACTAATCCTAATATGTTGGAGAAAAATACCCCCAAAAGAATAGAACTACAAGCAGTTCAGAGGAGGCATGGTGGATAGTTGGGCTTGCCTTTTGAATTATATAGTGTAGGAGTTTTAAATCTTGTCAATTTTTTTTGAAATAGTTCTCCATGTATTTTAAAAGTTAAGAAATATGTGAATTCCTGTCTCCCTTACTCTGAAGCCTATTCAGCACCTGTATTTTTATATGCACATTTAGAATCCTACCTGTTACCACACGTACATTCTTGTGTGGTGGCTGAATTGTCAGATACAAATTGTGAAAAGGGATCACTCCTCCTAAACGCTGTTGGAACTGAAAATTCAACCTGTGGGTGAGCTTCCTAGTTGAACAACATTATACATAAATCGATGTTCAGTAAAATAAATTTATTTGGATCTGTGGATGATATATATTTCATGGTGATTTTAAATTGGCATATAGTGCTACTTTTTAATGTCTGTGAATGTTTGTGTGTGTGTGTGTATATATATATATATATATATATATATATATATATATATATATATACACACTCTCCAGATTTTTCAAAATATGAAATATATGTGTATTATTTTACACATCCTAAATTTTTCATATTCATGAATATGGATTTATAATCATCTTTTCACAAGATTATTCTCAGAAATATTCACACACCCTACTAGACTCTGACTACTAATCCTAATATGATGGAGAAAAGTAACGCAAACAGAATAGAAATACAAGCATTTCAGAGGAGGCATGTTGTATATTTGGACTTGCCTTTTGCATGATAAATGGTAGGTGTTATAAATCTGGTCAATTTTCAATTAAAATAGTTCTCCATGTGTTTTTAAAATTAACAAATATATGAATTCCTGTCCCTTTCTCTGTAGCCTATTCATCACATGTATTTTTATATGCATTTATAGTATCCTACCTGGTATCACATGTACATTTTTGTGAGTTGGCTGACTTGGTAGATACAAATTGTGAGAAGAGATCACTCCTCCAAATCGTTGTTGGAACTGAAAATTCCACCTATAGGGGAGCTTCCTAGTAGAAAAACATTATACATAAACTCATGTTCAGTAAAATAAATATTTTTGCATCTCTGGATGATATATATTTATAGATGAATTTTGAGTGGCATATATATTGCTACTTTTTAATGTCTGTGTGTGTGTTTTGTGTAAATATATATATATATATATATATATATATATATATATATATATATATATATACACTCTCCAGATTTTTGAAAATATGGAATATATGTGTCTTATTTACACTCGCTAAATTTATTCATGTTCATGGACATGGATTTATAATCAACTTTTCACAAGATTATTCTCAGAAATATTCATCCACCTGAAAAACAGATTTAACTAATATTTCTACAGTAACTGACCAAGTTTAACATCAATGCACCTCGATTCCTATATGACAAGCTGTGCATTTTGACGTTCATTTTTATTAAACCCTGGTACATTAATATTTATTCGTATTATGGACATCATAGGATATATATTTCATCCACAAATTCACAAATTTATGGGCATTTGTTTCACTTTCAATCAATTCCTGCTTCAGAACACATGTATTCCTCCAGGTGTCTTGACTGGTCTTTTCATGTGACTTCTACCCAAACACATTATTTTCGATTTCCATAATCAATTTTGAAGCAAAACTCACACCCTTTATGATAAACCATAACCCTAATATTACAAATAGATGTATAATTGGTTTGAATGAATGTATGTTTATCAATATAAAATTTTCTTTATATTTTCAGATATCACTTCAATCCATTTTTTAAAGTTGAAACCAATTATATTCTTTATTCACACTATTGTCTATTCATACATTTTCTCTATATTCAGAGACACAGGGTGCACGTATTTGTACCCCCAATACTAATTTATATGTCTTCAACATATTGCTTCCAGAAATGGTGGAAGAAATACTCATGTCACCTGATATAAATATACATTTTTTCAGTGTAATATTCTGGACACAAAACGCAAATGTCACACTTATGATTGTACCAAATCCTAAATAGGAAGTGAGCATGGATTACTAAAACCATCCATGTCCAGGTTGCCTAATGCTCTCAAATGTCTATCCTGTCGGTGACTACATATTTGTTTCTTCCTAAGATTATATATTAAATCTCAACCTGTTGAAAATGTCTAATCCTATCACTCACTTTATACTTTGCCTGATTTTCTAATGTTTCTATTGATAAATGCTTTCCTACATATTTTTTCCAGTTCATCACTGTGACCAACTCTTCACATGTGCTGACATTTACATTCACTCTCTAACCAAAACTCTATTGCTAAAGTACTTTTGGTCCAAATCCTATTCTCACTCTTCTATCTAAACCTACACTATGTTCCTAATCCTACCGACTATCCCTTTTTGACTGGATGTTTTCTTACACATTCAATCAACCAAGGTACATGGTCCTTTGCCATTATATATCGATTTATCTGAGATATCTGTGCAGAACATTGTTCAAAGCTAAGTTTCCCACTCCAGTGCCCAGTGCACTTCTGGGCTTCAAATCTTATCTAGAATTCCATTGTCATACTTATATATCACCTCTATATTCTTATAAATACCACAGGATCCCGATATTCTTATTCATCCAGCAGAATGATTCCTAACACAAATCGAACCTGTTATTAACCCTAACCATATACTGTTCCCTCAATCTATCTTTACAAAAGAGCAGGACTGAGTTGGTCTTACAATACAAAAATGTAGGGAGACTTTCACCTGCTTAGAAGCTCAAAGGTCTATGCAGATATAATCCCTGGAGAAGATATAGGGAACTATGAAGTACCTGAGAGAGAAAAAGTCATCTTCAATTGCAAACAACCTGGTCATGACGAAGGGATGTGTCTGAATCAGCCTCTATCTTCTTAATGTAGAGAAGATGGACCAAACCAGGCCTATGTAGAGAGCTGTTCCCAGGTGCCTATGGTTGATATAACTTTCTATCTTGTGAAATTGTAACAGGAAATAGGGGCAGCCTCCATCTCATGAGACCCTTGGAAGCAACTGTTAGGACAAAGTGGTTGCAAAGGCAGCAAATTCAATCAGTTCCAGAAAGAAGTGACCTCATCTAATTTTCTTGGTGAAGGAACACTCTAAACTTGGAATCCAGGCACCCAGAGGCAGTCCCAGTTCCAGTCCCAGTGGGCTCACTTGTTTAGATTTACAGAGGACAGAGTCCGTCTTTCTTGGTAAATACTGATGTGAGTATGGCCAAATGCCAGGTGAGCTCTGAAGAGGGGCCTTTCCTGAGAAAGCAGGTAGTGTCTCACTGCTGGTCCCGGACAATTTCACAGAGTTAGCCAAAGAGACCTGATCTGAGACAGGACAGGCCGTTTCGGGGGAACATAAAATGGTCCACCAGTCAGAGGGCTCTCCAGATAGTCACATACCTACTTGGAGGAAGGAGGTGCCTTTGTGGTTGTGGGTGTGAGTTTGTGGTTTTGTCTGATGTTCTGAGAATAGGTAGGAAAGGCAGTTTGTTTGGTTTGGAATGGACTGTGTCTACTGAGTCCTTTGACAAGGCAAGTGTTTCTATGTCTGTGTATCCCACCGTGTCTGTGGTTGTAGACATTAGAAAAGAGAATGCATCAATGGATTTGTCATGTCTAGTAGAAAGCTTCTCAGCATTCATCCTGCCTAATTTATGAATGGACTGTGGATTGCCTTATGGATGTGCAACACCTACTATTTTCCAAAGTTCCTGTTTTCTTCGTAGAATTATGGCCACTCTTCAGAATAGGCTTATGATTTTATGTCCACCATATGAACCACCTCCAAGATCTGTGACATGGCTATGTACTGGATAGCTGAAGGGAATGAGAGCATGTCAGAAAACACAGATATCATTGGGACCAGGAGAGTCTCAATGGAGAAACCCTGCTTTGGGTCTTTTGCTTACCTATTTGTCTGTTGCCCTGAATGTCAGGAAGTTCTTTGACTCAGGCCACCCCTTTTTGAAGCCTGAAGAAAACAGTTTTCAAATGAAAATGAATGGGCATCACCTTGGGCTCTTTGCTTAATTGCTTTAGAATGGGATGTGTCTGAATCAGCCTCTTGGCCCTGTGTGAGGCTGTGGCTTTGATTCTCAGCACCTGATTGGTCTAAAGAAGGATCCCATGTGTGCATCCAAAACCAAAATGGCCAAAAGAGCGGTCATTGTGGATGGAGTCTCTCGTCTTCCTCTGTAATGTTCCTGCCTCCATCAAGTGAGAATAGGGATCCTTTGGGTCAAATGAGTTCTTCAAAGCCCTGCAGAGTCTAGCCCATAGGTGCTTGGGTTTTCTCATGACTCCCATTTACAAAAAGAATCTAAACCCCACAGTCACTAGGCCACAAATTGCAGAAGTGGAGCAGTATTAACGGCAGGCCTATTTGATCACTCCTGGTTCACAGGAAGGGAGTCCGGGCCTTTAGGCATATGAGGGGTAAGGAAGCTTCTTTTGGACATTGTCTTGGGCTGTGCCCCTCATAGAATCCTCTAGCCAGAGGTAATGATGAGTGTCTATATGGAAGAAGATGAGGTCCATGTGGGAGTGTTTTGGTTTTAATTGTGGTCACTTGTGTGGCGGTTGGAAGAGATGAATTGGTCCACGTGGGCTGGAACTCTGGTGTAATTACCCTTAGAGACTGCATTCTGGAACTGATCTTAGAGAAGTATTGCAATGAGTTGTGTTGGGATTTTAGGAGGCCACGCATGAGGGTAGTCCTTGGAAAATGAGTCTTGACCCAGGGTTGCTTTCCACAGAGCACTGGGAATCTCAGCCAGGATATCACATGATTTTATTCTGAAAGACTTGGCAGCAATAGTTGAGAGTCAAAACAAACATGGACCTCATATTGTAGACCTCAATGGGCCTGGCTTCATGTGAACTTTTGGCCACTCTTTTGGAAGCCTTGCCTGTGAGAGTTCTTGAGAACTTTCATTAAAATGAGTTTCCTCAACATTTAATGGTTCCTGAATGAATTGAAACCCACAGTGCCTCCAACTTCATCCTTTAAAAATGGTTAGATAAATACCATGAAATGTTTAAAATTCACATGAGCAGGTGGCACTGGAAAACCTTTGGATGTCCTGTTTCTGATTATGAATATACCAGAAGGTGCCTTGATTGACTGGTTTTCATGAAAATGGTATAGAAAAGAGATGCAAGTAAGTTCGAGCCTGCTGAGTAGTGGACCTAGAGAAGTTGTGGGCAGGTGTGTGATAAAAAATCTGTGGTTTGGCCATGTGGATCTGCCTTTGGCTTCCAAATGGATTATGACTGATATGGTGCAGCCAGCAGACCCTTCTCTGAAAAGGCATCTTGTTATATGTAGGAGTTTCAGGGCAATGTTCAGAATCAGGTTGCTATGCTCAAGGAGGCAAGCTGGTGGGATAGAAGCATGGTTGGTGCATTTTCCTGCAGACCCTGACCCACCACACGTGACTGAACTCGCTCCAGCACTGTGTCCCAGTTGAACTCCTTGTTTCATGAAGCAAATGCCAAATTGCGAGTGCAGCAGCAAGAAACAGCACGAAAAGTGGAGGATGACCAAATGGATTCACAGTGCACACGGGGAGACACTTAGCCCCATTGGTCACAGTTTACCTACAAAGAGAGAATTTAGCAATGCTGCCTCATGTTCATTGGAAAACAAGAAACCATGTGCTCACAAAGGTCACAAAAATGCAGACCCAGCTTGGATGGTCTCACTACAATGGAAGCTAAAGCTCCTGACAACAACATATATTTCATGTGCCCAACCTCAGAGGCAGTTTCTTAAGAACTCTTTAGGCCAGCAGAGCTCCATGTTTGTGGAGAGTTTACATTGTCCCTTAATTTTGGAAACTCCTCTACCTTCTCCAAATTTGTGAAAATTGAGCAGTTTCCATTGCAGATATGTATTCACAGATTTTCTAACTCTTCTCCTCTAATTGTGTCATACATGGGGCGAAGGTAATGTCAAGGCATTGCTCTGGATGAGAGTGGGAAGATATTTGTGTAGCACATATTTGCATACACATTGCATTCATTTTCAATTTTCTATTCGAAATACTGAATCCCTGACACTATCCCATACCCTACTATCCTCTGACTACTAATCCTAATATGATGGAGAAAAATACCCAAACAGAATAGAAATACAAGCAGTTCAGAGGAGGCATGCTGCATACTTGGACTTACCTTTTGCATGATAAATGGTAGGTGTTATAAATCTAGTCAATTTTTAATTGAAATAGTTCACCATGTGTTTTTAAATTAAACAAATATATGAATTCCTGTCTCCCTTTCTCTGTAGCCTATTCATCACATGTATTTTCATATGCACTTATAGAATCCTACCTGGTATCACATGTACATTTTTGTGAGGTGGCTGACTTGGCAGATACAAATTGTGAGAAGAGATCACTCCTCCAAATTGCTGTTGGAACTGAAAATTCCACCTATAGGGGAACTTCCTAGTAGAACATCATTATACATAAACTCATGTTCAGTAAAATACATATTTTTGCATCTGTGGATGATATATATTTAAAGATGAATTTCGATTGGCATATATATTGCTACTTTTAAATGTCTGTGTGTGTTTTTTTTGTGTGTGTGTGGGTATGTGTGTGTGTGTATATATATATATATATATATATATATATATATATATATATATATATATATATACACTCTCCAGATTTTTCAAAATATGAAATATATGTGTCTTATATACACTCTCTAAATTCATTCATGTTCATGCATGTGGATTTATAATAAACTTTCCAAAATATTAGTCTCAGAAATATTCATCCACCTTAAATACATATTTGTTTCCTAGTACTGAAAACTAACTTCAGTGAATGGTGCATACAAATGTTAATAATTCTACAGGAACTGATCCAGTCTATCACCAATGCAAGTAGATCCCAATGGGACATGATATATAATATGATGTTCATTTATATTCAACACTGGTACATTATTATTTCTTCAGTTTTTGCTCATCATAAGATATGTATTTCATCCACAAGTTCACAAATTTGTAGGCATTTCTTTAAACTTTAATCACTTCCTACTTCACAACACATGTATTGTCAGGGTTTCTTGACTGGTCTTTTCATGAGACTTCTTTCCAAACACATTATTTTCGATTTCCATAATCACTTTTGAAGTAAAACTCACACACTCTTCATGATAAACCAAAACACTAATATTGACATTAGATGAATAACTGGTTGGAATGAATGATTGTATATGCATATAAGATTTCCAGTAATTTTTCAGATATCAGTTCATCCCATTATATTAAGTTGGAACAAGTTATATTACTTTTTCACAGTATGGTCTATTTATGCTTTATCTCTATATTCATAGACATAGGGTACACCTCTTTGTACGCCCAATACTAATTTTATGTCTTCAGTATATTGCTACCAAAAATGGTGGAAGAAATACTTATGTCACCTGATCTACATATACATATTATCACAATAATATTCTGGACAAAAATGTAAATGTTACACTTATGATTGAACCAAGCAAAGCCTAAATGAAATGTGAACATAGATTACTAAAAACATCCATGTCCAGGGTGCCTAATGCTCTCAAATGTCAATATTATTGGTGACTTCATATTTGTTTCTTTCTAAGATTCAACCTCAAGCCTGTTGAAAATGTCTAATCCTCTCACTCACTTTATACTTTCCCTGATTTTGTAATATCTTTATTGATATCTTCTTTTCTACATATTTTCCCCACTTCATCATCGTGACTGGCTCTTCATGTGTGCTGACATATACATTCACTCTCTAACTGAAATCCTATTGCTAAAGAACTTTTGTTCCAAATCATATACTCACTCTTCTTCCTAAAACGACCGACTATCTTCCTAATCCTACCGACTATCCCTTTTTGAAGGGATGTTCTCTTCTACATTCAATCTTCCAAGGTACTAGGTCCTATGCCATTGTATATCAAATTAACTGAGACATCTGTGCAGAACATAATTCAAAGCTAAGTATCCCAATCAAGGGCCCAATGCCCTTATGGGTTTAAAATCATACCTGGATTTCTGTTTTCATACTTATGTTTCACCTCTACATTCTTGTAAATATACCAGGTTCCCAATACCATTATTCATCCAGAAGAATGATTCCTCACACAAATCGAAATCAAACCTGTTATTAACCCTAAACATACACTGTTCCCTCAATCTCATTTTACAGAAGAGCAGGGACAAAGTTGTTCTTACAATACAGAAAAGTAGGGGACCTTCCACCTGCTGAGATCCTCAAAGGTCCATGCAGAAATGATACCTGGAGAAGTTGTAGACAGGTATGAAGGACCTGAAAGAGCAAAAGTCATCTTCGATGACAAACCACCTGGTCAGGATGAAGGGATGTGTCTGAATCAGCCTCTCTCTTCTTATTTTGGAGAAGATGGACCAAACCAGGCCTGTGTGTGTGTCTATGGTTGATATACCATTCTAAATTGTGAAAGTGTCAGAGGAAGAAGGGGCAGCCTCCATCTCATGGGGCCCTTGGAAGCAACTGTTAGGACCAAGTGGTTGCCAAGGCAGTGACCTCATTCAGTTCCAAAGAAAGTGTCATACCTCATTTCCTTGGTGATGGAACTCTCTGAACTTGGTATCCAAGAAGCCAGGCACCCAGATGCAGTTCCAGTCCCAGTCCCAGTGGGCTCACTTGTTTGGATTTACCAAGGACAGAGTCAGTCTTTCTTGGTACCTACTGATGTGAGGATGGCCAAATGCCAGGAGAGCTCTGAAGAGGGACCTTTCCTGAGAAAGCAGGTAGTGGCTCACCACTTTTTCCTGACAACTTCACATAGTTGGCCAAGGAAACCAGATCTGAGAGAATACAGGCCATTTCGGGGGAACATAGTATTGCCCACCAGTCAGAGAACACTCCGGATAGTCACAGACCTACTTAGGGGAAGGAGGTGCCATTGTGAGTGTGGGTGTGTGGTTTTGTCTCTTGTTCTGAGAATAGGTAGGAAAGGCGGTTTGTTTGGTTTTCAGTGAACTATTTCTAGTAAGTCATTTGACAAGGTGAGTGTTTCTATGTCTGTGTATCCCACTGTGTCCGTGGTTGTAGACATGAGAAAAGACAATGCAACAATGGATGTGTCCTGTGTAGTAGAAAGATTCCCAGCATTCATCCTGCCCAATTTATGAATGGACTGCTGCTTGCCTTATGGATTGGCAAAACCTACTACCTTCCTAAGTCCCTGTTTTCTTCCTGAATTCTGGCAACTCTCCAGAATAGTCTCATTGTTTTGTGTCCAAGATATGTACCAACTCCAAGGTCTTTGACATGTCCATGTACTGGATACCTGAAGGGAATGGCCAGTATCTCAGAAAACTCAGATATGAGTGTGACCAGAAAAGTCTCAGTGGAGATACCATGCTTTGGGCCTTTTGCTTACCTATTGTTCTGTTGCCCTGAATGTCAGGAAGATGTTGGGCTCAGGCTACCCCTTTGTGAAGCCTGAAGAAAACAGTTTTCAAATGGAAATGAATGGGCATCACCTGTGGCTCTTGCTAAATTGCTTCGGAAAGGGATGTGTCTGAATCAGGCTCTTGGCCCTGTGTGAGGCTGTGGCTTAGATTCTCAGCACCTGATGGATCTAAAGAAAGATCCCATGTGTGAAACCAAAACCAAATTCGCAAAAAATTTCAGTCATTGTGAATGAATTCTATTGCCTTTCTCTGTTAGGTTCCTGAAATCAATCAAGTGAGAATAGCGATTCTTTTGGTCAAATGAGTTCTTCAAATCTCTGCAGAGGTGCTTGTCTTTTCTCATGACTCCAGTTCACATAAAGAATCTAAGCCCCACAGTCAGAAGGCCTCAAATTGGAAAAGCGGAGCAGTATTAATGACAGGCCTATTTGATCACTCCTGGTTCACAGGAAGGGTGTCCTTCCCACCCTGACTTGAGCCAAATGAGGGGCAAGGGAGCTTATTTTGGACACTCTTTTGGAATGTGCCCCTCATTGAAAGCTCCAACCAGAGGTTATGATGAGTGTCTATAAGGAAGAAGATGGGGCCATGTGATAGTGTTTTGTTTTTAATTGTGTTCATTTGATTGGCGGTGTGAAGAGATGACTGGGTCAAGCTGGGCTTGAACTCTGGTTTGATTCCCCTTAGAGACTGCGTTCTGGAATTGACCTCAGAGAAGTATTGCCATGAAAAGTGTTGGGATTTTAGGAGGCCACACATGAAAGTCACCCTTGGAAACTGAGATCTAGGCCCAGGGTGGTTTTCCAAAGAGTACTGGGAATCTCAGCCAATATATCACATGATTTTATTCTGAAAGACTTGGCAGGGATAGTTTTGAGTCAAAACACACATGGACCTCACTTTGGAGACCTCAATGTGCCTGGCTTCATGTGACCTTTTGGCCACTCTTTTGGAAGCCTTGCCTGTGAGAGTTCTCCAGAGCTTTCTTTGAAATGAACTTCCTCAACATTTAATGGTTCCTGAATGAATTGAAACCCACAGTGCCTCCAACTTCATCCTTGAAAAATGGCCAGATAAATACCATGAAATTTTTAAAATTCCCATGACCAGGTGGCACTGGAGAACCTTTGGATGTCCTGTTGCTGATCTTGAGTGTACCAGACCCTGCCTTAATTCACTGGGTTTCATGAAAATGGTGTAGAACAGAGATGCCATTGAGTTATAGCCTGCAGAGTTGTGGGCCTAGAGAAATGGTGTGCACTTTTGTGATAATACATCTGAGTTGTGACCATGTGGTTCTGCCATTGGCTTCCAAATTCATTGTGACTGCCATGGTGCAGCCAGGAGACCCGTATATGTAAAAGCATGTTTTTATATTGAAAGATTTCAGGGCCATGTTCAGAATCAAGTTGCTATGGACATGGGGGCAAGCAAGTTAGAGCCTGCAGAGTATTGGGCCTAGAGAAGTGTTCTGCAGTTGTGTGATAATACATCTGTGTTATGGCCATGTGGATTTCTCATTGGCTTCCAAATTTTTTGTGACTAACATGGTGCATCCAGGAGACCCGAATATGTAAAAGCATGTTTTTATATTGAGAGGATTCAGGGCCATGTTCAGAATCAAGTTGCTATGGACAAGGGGGCAAGGTATGTGGGAAAGAAGCCTGGTTGTTGCATTCTCCTGCAGACCCTGACCCACAACACGTGACAGAACTCCCTCCAGCACTGTGTCCCTGTTGAACTTCTTGTATTTTGTGAAGCAAATACCAAACTCCCAGTGCAACAGCAGGAAACACCACGAAAAGTGGAGGATGACCAAATGGCTCCACAGTCCACATGGGGAGACAATTAGACCCCAGTGGCCACTGTTTACCAACAAAGAGTGAATTCAGCACTACTGCCTCATGTTCACTGGAAAATAAGAAACCATATCCTCCAGGTCACATAGATGCAGACCCAGATTTTATTGTCTCACTTCAAAGGAAGCTAAAGCTCCTGAAAATAACGTATGTTTCAAGTGCCCAACCTCAGAGGCAGTTTCTCAAGATGTCTTTACGCCAGCAGACCTCCATGTTAGAGGAGTGTTTACCATGTCCCTTACTTTTGGAAACTCCTCTACCACCTCCAAGGTTCTGAACTCTGAGCATTTTCCACTCAAGATATGTATTCACAGATTTTCTAACTCTTCTATTCTAATTGTGACTTACTTCAGGCGAAGGTAATGTCAAGGATTTGTTCTGGATGAGAGTGGGAAGATTTTTGTGTAGCATATATTTGCATACACATTTGATTCATTATTCTATTTTTCATTTGAAATACTGATCCCTGACACTAACTCATAACCTACTGGACTCTGACTACTACTCCTAATATGATGGAGAAAAATAACCCAAACAGAATAGAAATCCAAGCAGTTCAGAGGAGGCATGGTGTATAGTTGGACTTGCCTTTTGCATAAAAAAGGGTAGGTGTTATAAATCTAGTCAATTTTCTGTTGAAATAGTTATCCATGTGTTTTTAAAGTTAACAAATATGTAAATTCCTGTCTCCCTCTCTCTGTAGCCTATTCAGCACATGTATTTTTATATGCACATATAGAATCCTACCTGGTATCACACGTACATTCTTGTGAGGTGGCTGACTTGGCAGATACAAAATGTGAGAAGAGATTACTCCTCCTAAATGCTGTTGGAACTGAAAATTCAATGTATGGGTAAACTTCCTAGTTAAACAACATTATACATAAATCTATCTTCAGTAACATGAATATTTTTGAATCTGTGGATGATGTATATTTCATGGTGAATTTCAATTGGCATATATATTGCTATTTTTATAGTCTCAGTTTGTGTGTGTGTGTGTGTGTATATATATATATATATATATATATATATATATATATATACTCTCCAGATTTTTCAAAATATGAAATGTATGAGTCTTATTATACACTCCCTGAATTCATTCATGTTCATGTATGTGGATTTATAATCAACTTTTCACAAGATTATTCTCAGAAATATTCATCTACCTGAAATACATATTTGTTTCCTAGTACTGAAAACTAACTTCAGTGAATGGTGCATACAAATTCTAATATTTCTACATTAACGGACGCAGTTTAACATCAATTCAAGTATATTCCTATGGGACATGATGTGTATTTTAAAGTTCATTTTTATTCAACACTGGTACATTACTATTTCTTCAATTTCTGCACATCATCGTATATATTTATCATCCACAAGTTAGCAAATATATAGGCGTTTGTTTCACTTTAAATCACTTTCTGCTTCAGAACACATGCATACCTCCAGGTTTCTGGACTGGTCTTTTCATGAGACTTCTTTCCAAACACATTATTTTCAATTTCCATAATCACTTTTGAAGCAAAACTCAAACACTCTTCATGAAAATCCATAACCCTAATATTTCATTCAGATGTATAACGGGTAGGATTAAATGTAGTATATCAATATAAGGTTTCCTGTATATTTTCAGATATCAATTCAATCCATTATTTAAAGTTGGAACCAGTAATATTATTAATTCACAGTATTGTCTATTCATGCATTATCTCTATATTCATAGACAAATGGTACACCTATTTCTACCCAAAATACTAATTCATATATCTTCAAAATATTGCTCCCAGAAATGGTGGAAGAAAAACTCCTATTACCTGATCTACATATATTATTTATTATAGTAATATTCTG
This sequence comes from Callospermophilus lateralis, assembly GCF_048772815.1. Taxonomy (NCBI): domain Eukaryota; kingdom Metazoa; phylum Chordata; class Mammalia; order Rodentia; family Sciuridae; genus Callospermophilus; species Callospermophilus lateralis. The sequence continues at coordinate 191,563 of NW_027512749.1, forward strand.
GACACACATAGGAATGTTCACACTTATGATTGTACCAATGTAAAGGTCGGGCGAGCGTCGGAAAAGAGACCACGAAGAGACTGTCTCATGCAACAGCAAAGGGTTTATTGGGGGTCCAGCATGCTGGGACTCAGAGCTCACTTGAATAGAGAAGAGAGCCCTAAGAACAGCTTAAGCAGAGCTTATGCAATTTACGTGGTGAGAGCAGGGAGGGAAATTTATTGATGGGTAAGGTCGAGTGAGTGGTTTGCATGCCAATGGGAGAGGGAGTACATTCAACAGTTTGGCAATTGGGGACAGCACATTCTGGGAACAAGATTAGCAAACAGTTTTCAAGATTTCATCAGTATTTTGTTAAGCATACAGAAAAACAAGAAGTTAAAAGTACATATTTTATTAACCTTTCATTCCCCACTTCTTATTCTGGTTAATTTTAATCATAAAAATGAGCATTGCGGGGTCTCACATTTTATGTCTTCTAGTGAGGTATATTGTTGTCTGATTACCATAAGTTTAACTTATCCAATTTAAGCTTGTAGAAAGGAAACTAGATGGTTGAGCAAACAGGGTCCTACAATTAGCAATGAAATGAGGATTATTAATGGACTGGCCAGGGCTGATAAAAGCGTAGTTAACCAGGGGGACTGTGTGAACAAAGACTCAAACCACCCTTTTTGTGCATCTCTCTCTTGTTGATGCTCTTCTAGGCGTCTTCTTAATTTACTCATAGATTTTTTTACAACTCCAGTATGGTCGGCATAAAATCAACTTTTTCCCTCAATGCAGCACGAAAGCCCCCTTCTCTCACGAAGAGGAGGTCCAACCCTCGCATGTTCTGTAAAACAATTTCAGAGAGAGACGTTAAAGATTCCTATAAAACTGTGATGGAGGTTTTTAATATCTTTAAATTTTGGTCTATTGCTGCTTCTCATCGGGTCATTTGTTGTGTCACATGGACTAGGACAGTGATTCCTGTGCCCACACGTGCAGCAGCTCCTTTTCCTAATAGGATGGCTAAAGTGAGGGATACAGGTTCCCAGAGGAACTGGGTTGTATGCCCCCCTATTTGATATTTAAATTAACCTGCCTCATGATAGAGCACTCTGGGAAACATCTGAACATTACATAATTAATCACATCTGTTGACCATTTTATGAAAACATAAACAATGTTTAAGTATATAGAATTATACTGTTGTAAGGACGGACAATTCAAGGCACCTAAGATAGCACCGAAGACAGCGAAACATACCTATTTGGTTGCAACGGATTTAGAGGGCATTGCTTCTGTTGTAATCAATTAGTCACCTGATCTCCAAATTTAGGTAGTTTCCGAATTTTGTACCCAACATGTAAGGGAAGGGGCTCAGAAGTTCACAGTCTGCATAAGTTCACAAAAAGAAGTTTTCGTTTCTATTGTTTTTTTCATCTGTTCTGGGCAAGTTAACATTTTAAGGACACCTGGAGTGGGAGAGCTTTTTTCTTCTCTCTTTTTTTTTTCTCACTGCCAGCTGTAACAATGGAGCTCATTTGGTAACTTATTTATCTTAGAAATGTAACCATGTCTGTGAAGCCCCAGCTCAAGGCCAGAGGCCTTGTTCACATGTTTTGTGAAAAACTAGTAAGGGGGAGCCTAGCTTAGGAGTGCTGATTTTTCCAGCCAGTGGCCAAATAGAACAGGGAAACACGGAAAGGGGAAGTTTATCTACATTGAACTCTTTTATAGGGACTCTTTGGCTGAAAGTCCTAAAGTCAGCCATGGTGAAGACTGCTGGAGAAGGTCATTTAAGACTTTTCTGTGGGCCTGGTATAGACGGGGAAGACAGGGAAGGCGGGTCTGAAAGCAGCACCTTGGGTCTGAGCATGAGGAAGGAGAGATGTAAAAGAATAATGGGAAAGGGGTTTGGAATTTTCCAGGCAACAAAACTTGAGCAGTAGAACAGATAGAGCAGAGGGGAAGATGGGAGTTTGTATCCCAAAAAGCCTGTGAGGGACTTTAAATTCTTAGTAACCTGTTTTCAGTGATGACAGAGCAACTTTAAAGGCCATTTTCATTACATCTTGGATAGGGGTCTGAGGGCTCTCCTTAGCTGGTTTGAGCTTTGGGTTAGCTGGTAAGAGGACCTGGTGGGACCTGGTGAGGGCACTGACAGGAGAAGAGAGTAGTGAGTGGGTGGATGGGTACCTCAGTACCTGCTACCTCAGCAAGGGGGCAATAATCTGAGAACCGGCGGTTTGGGTTTTTGATCTAGTAATTGGAGGGAAGAAATCAGGTTGCTGAGGTGGGACTGGCAGCAGAGAGTCTGGAGCAGAAAGCTGAGGGTGAGGATCTATTGGATAAGCATAGTTCAGGATGTGAGCGAAGGAGGGAAAATGCCTCCACTTAGGGGAATTTCCTTCCACCCTTTGAGCACTTGCCGAAGTTAAAAAGGTCACGGAGAATTTTAGGATCTAGAGACCCCTCTGGGGGCCATCGGTATTGGTTGTGTAATTGGTAATATGGCCAATGCTGTGTATTGAATTTGATGAGGAGTTTGGGTTCCACCAGGCACCCCTGTATGCTCACATTCCCATGACTTACAGAAGAAATCGGCATTTCCCCCACACAGCCATGTCTGTTTGTGGCTTTGATAGTCCGCTGGACAAACATAGTAATCTAGGCTAGCCAACCTGCATCTGGCTCTCGTGTCCCTACATCCATAATGTTTGTTTCTATTACCTATGATACGGAAAGGATTTATTGGAATTTTAGTTGGATCCCCTTCATCAGGGATATCCCAAAAGGAAAGACCTATAGCCAGCTGACAAATGTCTGGGTGGAGAGATGGCCACCATGTCCCTAAAGGGGCTGTATGTAAGATATACCATACTTCTTGTACAGTAGGATTTGTGATCAGCCATTACTGCTGAACAGGCTGATGAGGGTTAGGACTACTCTTGGCCAAGGGGAGAGTCTGTAGCCTTATCCACATGGCGAATACGCAATTTGAAAGTGTTACCAGTCTTTTCCAGTTTCCAGTCAGATTTTGGACAGGGCGCAGGCCAGAGATGAGAGACATGGATCCATGAAGTGATTCCGTCTACATTTACCACTGTAGGTGTTATATGTAGCACCTTATATGGTCCTTTCCAGTGGGGTTCCAGGGATGACACCTGATGTCGTCTAATGTAGACGAAGTCTCCTACTTGGTATCCATATGGAGTCCCCTCGTCCCCAGGTTGGTCGGCAGTGGCCAGATGTTTCCACAGATATTGCTGATTTCTTTCAAGAGCTTTAAGTCTGTCAATCAAGGGGGTATGGAAGGGATCGTTAGGTCTTAGAGTTTGGGTTAGGTCCCTTACTGGAGGAGAGACCATAGAGAATTTCATAGGGGGTGAGGTTACACAAGGAAACAGAGGAGTATGAGTATTTCTTGCATGAAACAGTGCATAAAGCAGGAGAATAGATCGATCTTTTATGCTGATCTCTAAGCTTGATTTTGTTAAGTCTCTTTAATGGTTCTATTATTTTTTTTTTACCTGTACTGAGCTCTGGGGTCTATAAGCACAATGTAATTTCCAATTAATCCCCAGGGTCCTGGCTAATCCCTGACTTACCAGGGCAATTAACGCCAGTCCATTATCAGACCCTATTGCCTTAGCCAGTCTGTATCTTAGAAAAATATCTTTCAGGATCTTCTTGACCACCATTTGTGCCATTTATTTTGTTGTTGTTGTTTTTTTTGTGTGTGTGTGTCGGGGGGGGGGGGGAAGGCTTCAATTAATTCATCCTGAAAATGTATCTACAAAGACTAGGAGATATTTAAGTCCATAACTTCCTGGCTTAATTTCAGTAATGTCCACTTCCAAGAATTGTCCTGGTCTGGTTTCTTGTAGGTGCTTTCCTGCAGGAAAGTTGGAAGGGTAAGCATTAACCAATTGACAGACCCGGCAGGCTTTTGTTACCCGTTCAGTTATTTCTTTCGCTCTGAGTCGGTTAGTGGAAAACTCTGTTCTTGATCCTTCAGGAATGCCTGCAGTTTCTTTGAACCAAGGTGAGTGAGTTGATGTACATTTTTAACTTAGTTTAGGGCTTTCTGAAAATGCAAGCTGGGCTCAGTGAAGTTGAGGGTTTCAGTGTCAGTGTCCTTAGATGTTATCAAAAGCTTGCTGGTGCTCAGGGGTCCATTAGAATTGGGCATCTCTCTTTAACAGCGGGTATAAAGGAGCAGCTAAGGACGCAAACCCAGGTATCCATAAGCTGCATAAGCCAGCAGTCCCAAGAAACTCTCTGAGTTGTCTGCTGTTAGATGGGGGTGGTATCTGCTCAATGGATTGTTTTCTGGTCTCAGTGAGCCATCGCTTACTGCCCCTAAGGAATAGTCCAGGAAGATTACTTCTTGCTGGCAAATTTGGGCTTTTTTGGCAGAAGCACTATACCAGAGTTGAGCAAGCTCGTATAATAATAATTGGGTTCCAGACTCACAGTTTTTCTTGGTGTTGGCTGCCAGTTGCAGGTCATCAACATATTGAAGCAGGGTGACGTCAGGGTGCATAGTTCTGAAGATGTTGGGGTCTCTGTGGAGGGCTTCATCAAAGAGAGTGGGGGAGTTTTTGAACCCCTGTGGGAGTCTAGTCCATGTTAGTTGACCAGACGTCCCGGTTTCTGGGTCTACCCACTTGAAATCAAATAGCAACTGACTATCTTTATGCAGAGGCAAGCAAAAGAAAGCATCTTTTAAGTCCAGAACAGTATACCATTTCCGCTCATGGTTCAGAGTGCTAAGCAGATTGTACAGATTATGTACTGTGGGGTGAATGTCCTGCACTCTGTTGTAGATCTCTCTTTGGTCTTGAACGGTGCGATAGTCCCTGGTTCCTGGATTTTTATACTGGTAACAGGGCAGTGTTCCAGTTCAAATGACAGGGCCTTAGGACCCTTAAGGCCAGATATTTCTGAATATGGGGCCTTATCCCATCTTTAGCTTTTTTGCTCAGAGGATATTTTTTGACATTGATGGGGGAGCGGAAGTTTTTAACTCCACTGTTATTGGAGGATGTTTCACGGCTACGTGTAACCCAGCAGTTTTTTTCCTAGGCATCTGCGTAATCTGTTATCCATTTCCGGGGTAGCTTGCCTGTTTGATCAGTCTTGGGGGGTTTGACAAGTTGATGTTCATCTTCTCCTGACATAGTAAAAGCCGTGACTATAGGAGTTTTTACTGAAAAATTTAGAAATTTCACTTGGGGGCCTTCAGGGTTAAAAGTTATTCTGGCCTGGAGCTTTTTGAGCAGATGTGTGCCCATCAATGGGGTCGGGCATTCTGGGATTACTAGGAACGAGTGATGGATTTTTTCTTTCCCCAGGTCCATGGTCCTCTTAGTTGTCTAAGCCCCATATTTACTGCCATTAGCCCCTTGAACTAGAGTCCTTTTTGTTTGATAGATGGCCCAATGGGGCCTTAAGGGCTGAGTATACTTACCCTGTATCCACTTCAAAGTTTAACCCCCCCGGCGAGTACTTTGTCTTCTATTGGCCGGGCCAGCTACCTCCAAGGAAGGAGGGGCTGTGTGTGCCGTGGGGTAGTCACCTGGAGGGCGCTGGGCTGGCCTATATTCCTCCAATGGTGGAGAGTCTGAGTCAGCAGCAGGGGAATCACTTAGAGGGTGTTTGGGGTTGGAGGACAAGGGCAGGGCATAAGGAGGGGGAAGAGAGTCCAGTAGAGTCTTGAGACTCAGGGACAACAGAGGGTGGAGGAGGGGGAGCAGAGGGTTTGAGAGATAGAAAAGTGGGAGAACCAGTAGGAGCGGGGACAGGGACAAGGAAAGGCTTCAACCATGGAAGAGGAGATTTGCAGAGGTCCTGCAAACTAAAGATATATTGCTGTTGATCTGGATGGCTATGTGGCCCCGGCTGAAAGACAATATCTCTGAGTTTTTGAATTAGTGTGAAGTAGAAAGATCCTTCTGGGGGCCATCCGACTCCAAAGGTGGGTCATTCTGAGACACATAGAGTCTTCCAGATCTGACGTTTTACTGAAAAAAAGAAGATTCTGAGCCTTTAAGCAGACTTTGGTCCAGTGATCAAGGTTCAGGGACAGAGGCATTGAAGTGCTCTGTCCCATATGAAAGATACACAAATAGTGAAAGCAATGACACACGACACAGACAAGACAAGACAATAAAGACAGGCAATGGACGTCCAATACTGAGAACAGGACTGAGTAGCCAGGAAAACCTGATGGGCTGACAATACCGAATCCAAAACAAAATATCACTGAGTTTAGGAGACTATTGTTACTCGGTTTCCCGAGTTCTCTGGGGTGTCCCCCAGAGACGTGGCCTGTGGCTCTGTGACACTTCTGTCAGCCACCGTCAGAGAGAGCTCATGCTCATCACCAATAGCCATTTTGCCCATCCCTAACCTGAAACCTGAAACAAGAAAGTGGCGCCTTACTTAACCTGAGATGAGCCTATTGGGGGTCTTTCGTCCAACGCTGCTGGAACTCGCTGGGGCCCTCAGATGTAATGGTCAGGCGACCATTGGAGGAAGAGACCACCAAGACACTGTCTCATGCAACAGCAAAGCGCCCAAAATTCTGGGGCTCAGACCTCACTTGAATAGAGCAGAGAGCACTGAGAACAGCTTAAGCAGAGCTTATATACTTTTCTTGAAGAGGGCAGGGAGGGAAGTTTATTGATGGGTCAGGGCAAGTGGGCGGTTTGCATGTAAACGGGTGAGGGTGTACATTCTGCAGTTTGGCAGTTGGGGACAGCACATTCTGGGAACAAGTTTAGCAAAAAGTTTTCAAGATTTCAAGAGTGTTTTCTTAAGCATACAGAAAAACAGGAAGAGACAAGTACCTATTTTATTTATTTTAAACAAAGCCTAAATGGAAAGTGAGCATGAATTACTAAAAACATTCATGTCCAGGTTGCCTAATGCTCTCAAATGTCAATTCTATTGGTGACTACATATTTCTTTCTTCCTAAGGTTATATATTCAACCTCAACCCTGTTGAAAATGCCTAATCCTATGACTCACTTAATAATTTGCCTGATTTCCTAAGGTCTCTATTGATACCTCCTTTCCTACATATTTTCCCAAATTCATTATTGTGACTGACACTTAACATGGGCTGACATTAATATTCACTCTCTAACCGAAACCCTATTGGTAAAGAACTTTTTTCCAAATCTTATTCTCACCCTTCTTTCTAAACATACTGACTATCTTCCTAATTCCACCGACTATCCCTTTTTGACTGGAGGTTCTCTTCGACATTCAATCATCCAAGGTACAACGTCCTATGCCATTGTGTATGGATTTATCTGAGACATTTGTGCAGAAAGTATAACATTGCTAAGTATCCCAATCAAGGTCTCAATGCCCTTCTGGGATGCAAATCTTACCTAGATTTCTGTTTCCATACTTTTAACTCACGTCTATATTCTTATAAATATCACAGATTCCCAATACCATTATTCATCCTGCAGAATGATTCCTAACCCAAATCGAAACTGTTATTAACCGTAACCACACAGTGATCTCTCAATCTAACTTTAGAGAAGAGCAGGGACAGAGTTGGCCTTAAAATATAGGGATGTAGGGGATCTTCCACTTGCTGAGAACCTCAAAGGTCCATGCAGAAATGATCCCTGAAGAAGATGTAGGCAGCTATGAAGGACCTGAGAGAGCAAAAGTCATCTTCCATTGCCAAAAAACCTGGTCAGGATGAAGGGATGTGGCTGAATCAGCCCCTCTCTTAATGTACAGGAGACGGACCAAACCAGGCCTTTGTGGAGCGCTGTTTCTTGGTGCCTTTGATTTATACATCATTCTAACTTGTGAAAATGTCACAGGAAGTAGGGGCAGCCTCCATCTCATGGAACCATTGGAAGCAACTGTTAGGACAATGTGTTTGCCAAGGCAGTGACCTCATTAAATTCCTGAAGGAAGTAACCTACCTCACTTCCTTGGTGATGGAACACTTTAAACTTGGGATCCAGGAAGCCAGGCACTGAGAGCCAATCCAAGTCCCAGTCCCAGTGGGCTCACTTGTTTGGTGTTACTAAGGACAGAGTCAGTCTTTCTTGGTACCTACTGATGTGAGGATGGCCACATGCCAGGGACCTTTCCTGAGAAAGTAGGTAGTGGCTCTCCACATGCTCCTGACAACGTCACAGAGTTGGCCAAGGAGACCAGATCTGAGAATGGATAGGCCATATCAGGGGAACATAGTATGACCCACCAGTCAAAGGACACTCTGGATAGTTACAAACCTACTTAGGCGAAGGAGGTGCCTTTGTGGGTGTGGGTGTGAGTGTGTGGTTTTGTCTCATGTTCTGAGAATAGGTAGGAAAGGTGGTTTGTATGGATTGGAATGGACTTTTTCTAGTAAATTGTTTGACAAGGCGAGTTTTTCTATGTCTGTTTCTCCCACTGTGTCCGTGGTTGTAGACATTAGAAAAGAAAATGCATCAGTGGATGTTTCCTGTCTTGTAGAAAGCTTCCCAGCATTCATCCTGCCCAATTAACGCATGGACTGTGACTTGCCTTATGGATGGGCAACACCTACTATCTTACTACGTTACTGTTTTCTTCCTGAATTCTGGCCACTCTCAAGAATTGGCTCATGGTTTTGTGTCCAAGATATGTACCACCTCCAAGCACTGTGACATGGCCATGTACATGATAACTGAAGGGAATGGGAGGATCTCAGAAAACTCAGATATCAATGTGACCAGTAAAGTGTCAGTGGAGAATCCTTGCTTTGGGCCATTTGCTTACCTATTGCTTCATTGCCCTGAATGTCAGGAAGGTCTTTGCCTCAGGCCACCCCTTTGTGAAGCCTTAAGAAAACAGTTTTCAAATGGAAATGAATGGGCATCACCTGTGGCTCTTTGCTTAATTGCTTCCAAAAGGGATGTGTCTGAATCAGCCTCTTGAACCTGTGTGAGGCTGCTGCTTAGATTCTTAACACCTGATGGATCTAAGGTAAGATTCCATGTGTGCTACAAATACAAAATGGTCAAAATAGAAGTCATTGTGTATGAAGTCTCTCGCCATCTTCTGTAAGGTTCCTGACCTCCATCCTGGCCTGCAAAGGCTAGACCATAGATGCTTGGGTTTTTTCATGATTCCCATTCATATAAAGAATTTATACCTGGCAGTCAGTAGGCCTCAAATTGGAGAAGTGGAGCAGTAATAAGGTCAGGCCTATTTGATCACTCCTGGTTCACAGGAAAGGTGTTTAGGCCACACTGACCTTAGGCAAAATAGGGGCGAGGGAGCATATTTTGGACAGGGTCTTGGACTTCACCCCTTTTGGAAACGTCCAGCCAGAGGATTTGATGAGTGTCTACATGGAAGAAGACGAGGGCTATGTGAAAGTGTTTTGGTTTTAATTGTGGTCATTTGTGTGGCAGTTGGAAGACATAACTGTGTCCACCATGGCTTGAACTTTGGTGTGATTCCCCTTAGAGACTGCGTTCTGGACCTGACCTCAGAGAAGAATTGCCATGAATTGTGTTGGGATTTCAGGAGGCCACGCATGAGAGTCCCCATTGGAAACTGAGATATAGGCCCAGGTGGCTCTCCACAGAACACTGGGAATCTCAGCTACGATATCACATGATTTTATTCTGAAAGACTTGGCAACCATAGTTGAGATTCAAAACACACATGGACCTAGCATTGTAGACCTCAATGGGCCTGGCTTCATGTGACCTTTTGGCCACTCCATGGGAAGCCTTGCCTGTGAGAGTCCTCCAGAGCTTTCATTGAAATGAAATTCCTCACCATTTAATGGTTCCTGAAAGAATTGAAACTCACAGTGCATCCAACTTCATCCTTGAAAAATGGCTAGATAAATACCATGAAATTTTTGAAATTCTTATGACCAAGTGGCACTGAAGAACATTTGGATGTCCAGTTGCTGATCATGAGTGTACCAGAGAGTGCCTTTATTGACTGGGTTTCATGAAAATGGTGTAGAAGAAAGAATCCTGTATGTTGGCGCCTGCTGAGTAGTGACCCAGAGCTGTGGTGTGCAGTTGTGTCATAAAATATCTCTGGTGGGGCCATTTGGATCTGCCACTGACTTCCAAATGTCTTGTGGCAGACATGGTGCAGCCAGTAATCCCTATATGTCTGATCTCTTCATATAAAGGCATCTTGTTATATTTAGAGGTTTCAGGGCCGTGTTCAGAATCAGGTTGCAATGGTTGAGGGGGCAAGCTATGTGGGATACAAGCCTCATTGGTGGATTCTCCTGGAGACCCTGACCCACCACACGTGTGAGAAATCCCTCCAGCACTGAGTCCCTGTTGATCTCCTTGTATTTCATGAAGCAAATACTAAACCCCCAGTGCAGCAGCAAGAAACACCATGAAATGTGGAAGATGCACAAATGGCTTCACATACCACATGGGGAGACACTTAGCCTTCAGTGACAACAGTTTCCCTACAAAGAGAGAATTCTGCACTCCTGCCTCATGTTCATTGGAAAATAAGAAACCATGTCCTCCAGGTCACATAGATGCAGACCCAGCTCTGATGGTCTCACTACAAAGAAGCTAAAGCTCCTGACAACAACATATATTTCAAGTGCCCAAGGTCAGGGAGAGTTTCTCAATAAGTTTTAGGCCGGCAGAGCTCCATGTTTGTGGAGTGTTTACCTGTTTGACGAGGACAGGAGAAAAGACCACTGACTCCAATTAAAATCAAATTAAAGCAAGCTTATTATTTTTCCACTGGCTGAGCTGCCTATCCCTCTCAAAATGGCAGAAACAAGACAGCAACCCCACCTTTCCTACAGCCCAGCTTTATAGTCCAGTAAGTTACACAAAAGGGGGGTTACAGATAACAGAACTCGGAGAAGCATCACGCTATTGCTAGTTTACAATTTTTTTTTTTGCTGGCCCCATCATCAGAATTTATGAGGACCATTAGAGACTCACGAGAGTCGTTGACTGGCCAGAGAAGGCCAATATTTATGAGGTGTCACTAAATTTTCAGAGAGGGCTGCTATCTGGTCAGAGAGCCAGGCATGGGTGAGTTCAAGGCACGGACAGGCATTCCAAGCAGATTCAGAATTTGCAGTAATTTATAGGAAAGCAAAATTATCTTTTCATGATTTTGTGGCAAGATGGCTCCCAATTTTAATAAATGATCAGGTTGGGTTTATCATTCCCCCCCATTTTTTTTTGCTTTTTAATATTTTTTAAATTAATTTTTATTGTAGGTTGTTCAAAACATTACATAGTTCTTGATATATCATATTTCACACTTTGATTCAAGTGGGATATGAGCTCCCATTTTTACCCCATATACAGATTGCAAAATCACATCAGTTGCAGAACCATTGATTTACATATTGCCATTATGGTGTCTGTTGTATTCTGCTGCCTTTCCTATCCTCTACTATCCCCCCTCCCCCCTCCCCTCCCCTCTTCTCTCTCTACCCCCTCTACTGTAGTTCATTTCTCCCCCTTATATTTTTCTCCTTTCCCCTCACTTCCTCTTTTATGTAATTTTGTATACCCCTGAGGGTCTCCTTCCATTTACATGCAATTTCCCTTCTCTCTCCCTTTCCCTTTCACCTCTCATCCCTGTTTAATGTTAATCTTCTTCTCATGCTCTTCGTCCCTACTCTGTTCTTAGTTACTCTCCTTATATCAAAGAAGACATTTGGCATTTGTTTTTAAGGGATTGGCTAGCTTCACTTAGCATAATCTGCTCTAATGCCATCCATTTCCCTCCAAATTCTATGATTTTGTCATTTCTTAATGCAGAGTAATACTCCATTGTGTATAAATGCCACATTTTTTTATCCATTCGTCTATTGAAGGGCATCTAGGTTGGTTCCACAGTCTTGCTATTGTGAATTGTGCTGCTATGAACATGGATGTAGCAGTGTCCCTATTGTGTGCTCTTTTTAGGTCTTTAGGGAATAGACCGAGTAGGGGAATAGCTGGATCAAATGGTGGTTCCATTCTGAGCTTTCCAAGAAATCTCCATACTGCTTTCCAAATTGGCCGCACCAATATTCAGTCCCACCAGCAATGTACAACAGTACCCTTTTCCCCACATCCTCGCCAGCACTTGTTGCTGTTTGACTTCCTAATGGCTGCCAATCTTACTGGAGTGAGATTTGCAACAAAATGAAACTGAATCCCTTACTCTCGCCATGCACAAAAGTTAACTCAAAGTGGATCAAAGAACTTGATATCAAATCAGAGACATGGCGTTTGATAGAAGAAAAAGTTGGCTATGATCTACATACTGTGGGGTCGGGCTCCAAATTCCTCAATAGGACACCCATAGCACAACAGTTAATAACTAGAATCAACAAATGGGACTTACTCAAACTAAAAAGTTTTTTCTCAGCAAAAGAAACAATAAGAGAGGTAAATAGGGAGCCTACATCCTGGGAACAAATCTTTACTCCTCACACTTCAGACAGAGCGCTAATATTCAGAATATACAAAGAACTAAAAAAATTAGACAATGAGATAACGAATAACCCAATCAACAAATGGGCCAAGGACCTGAATAGAAATTTCTCAGAGGAGGACATACAATCAATCAACAAGTATATGAAAAAATGCTCACCATCTCTAGCAGTCAGAGAAATGCAAATCATTCCCCCTTTTTTAATGTGTCCCTTCCAAATTTTTGATAGGGTAGGGAAAGAGCAATGAGGGAATTTTAATCCCTCAGGTAACAGTCTCCAAATTTTTAGAACTCACCCAAAATTGGATTCCTGGTTTTACCTGACTTAATTAATTACTTATATTGATATTCTATTTATTTTTGGCTCCATAGTTGTAAGTCGAGAGGCGTCACTCATTTTGGCTTCTTCTGAGCTGAGAGAGAGTGACGTGAGTGGGCACAGTATAAGGGACATGAGTTGCCTTTTAGAAGTCAGTTGAGGAACATGAGTTGCCTTTTAGAAATCAGTTCGTTTTGAAGTCTGGTTGGGGAAGAACAGGTTGTAAATTCATCTGGGGATGGGTTCTTCTGTGTGAGAAACAAGAACCATGAGTACTGAAAAAATGTTGCAGCAGCTGGAACATGTCACTGTATAGAAGTTCCCTCAGCAGGCTTTAATATTCCCAGTTATCAGAACTGTCAACTTAATATTTAACATTTAGTGTTACAGTTATCCCTCTCCATAAGATACAGTTTAATGATTTAATATCATCTGATCTTGCAAAATCATTTTACTAGTATGACCTCTGTGTGTAATAGAGAAACCTTTAATTTTGTTACTCAGGGCTTGATAATCGTACTAGCAAACACCAACCCTACCTGTAGGTTAGGAATATCTGTAGGCCTTAAACTAAAAATTTCTGCCTCTGGCAGCTCCTCTTGATAGTCTCTTTTTATAGTTATGAGGCATTCCTTTCTGGGAATCCTTCTTTGTAGCCTCCAGTCTTACTTATTTTGGGAGGCTAACATAATGTGTATAAAAAATTATTATTATTATTATTAATATTATTATTTAAAATGCCCAGGAATGGCTGTATTTTGGTTTTAACTGTCTTTCCTAAGTGTTTATCATGAAACAGTCAAACTGACTTTTGTTTCTATCTATTGTTAACAGTCAGCTGAGCTTTTATGGGAGTCATTCCTGGGGAAACTTGAGAGCAGCTTCTCAGTTCTGCTAGTGCCATTTGCGCTAGGTGGGTCCAGGTCTTGCTTGACCATGTGGCTACCCTTGGAAGCATCAGGGATGTCTCCCTTCTCTGATGACTCTCCTCTTCTTAGCAAATGCACTGATTGGCTTTCTGTTCTCCAGGGGTCTCATTAATCTCCCTAATTGGGAAGATATGAGGCCCAGAGTTGCAAAGCTCTTTGAGAAGTCCCTTGTTCCCTGGATTCAGACTGACTCAGAGGGCAAGAGCCAAATATTGGTTTTCTTGTCCCTTTTCATGTAACTTTAATATAAATCCTAATCTTAATCATCCAGCAAATAAATTTTAACAGCCTTATATTAAGAGTACTGGGCTTTAATGTCTATAACTTTATAATTATTTATCTTTTTTATTAACTGGGATCTGTATTATTCTGTCTGTCTTGTAGGTGATGACTTATTATCTTAAATTAACCCATGTTGTGTTCTTAAAGCAACACTTCTGTAAAACACTAACAAGGAATCTTTAGATCACTTATAAGGAAATTACAAAATAAAATTTTTTAACAAGAGTAAAAATACTTAGTTCGTGTAATAGCTACCCTGAAGTTTTAAGCTGAGTTATACATTATATCCCCTGTTTGAGATCCTAGAAATCTTGACAGAAAAAAAAACAACTTTTGAACATAAGTTTAAATGAAATAATATCTGACCTACTTCTTTCGTAGTCATTCTCACATATAGTAAGATGGGACACAGAGCCTTATCTCAGGTAAGGCAGGGCTCTTTATAAAACTTAAGTGTTTTACTTCTAAAGATGATCTTTGTTTTTTTAAATATCATTTTACAAAGATTACATATATTATTTGAGGTCACATGAACATTAGTTAACACCATATGATATCACATTTAAAACATGAATTTAAGAAAGGCTGAAAGTTTTTAACCTTTATATAGATTAGACTCTCATTAACATAAAAATACATTTAAATTGTTCCCCAATGTAAAAAGTAACATACAACTTTACATATCTTATTGATAAGAAGTAAATGAATGCCCAATATATTTTTTTACCATACAACTTCAGAACACCAGCTTGAAATAATGCTCTTTTAAAGTTTCTACCTTACAGATTCGTATACCTGAAAGATATGAGCACATTAATAGCATCACAATTACATTGAAGTTTCTACATTAACCAAGTTTAGCTTTTAAATAAATGGCAGTACAGTGCTCTAAAATAACAGTTCTTATTTAATCAGTTGTTTAATTTTTATGGTTGCTTGCTCTAGAAAAAATAAAACTTAATAAACACAATGTTATGGGTAAACTTATGTTTTAAGAAATTTTTGTCTCTTTAACACATGACTGATTATTACAATCTTATACAGACATTAGTACAAACTTATACAGACCTTAGTAAATCAATCAGATATCTAACAAAAGTACTCATGAATGAGTAATCCCATATCAAATTTACTTTACTTATTTATCAATATATTAGACAAATATATTGAACAGTGTAAACCATTTTTTTGTTGAAGGAAAAGTCTTAGAACCAAGCATATTAGAACATTTGTAGACATTAATATTTTATTAGATTTTTGAACACCTAGAAAAACTTGTAAGCTTAAATTTAAAGACATTTATTTTTATCTCTTTATCCAATTTAAATTCAACTATTTAAATCACTGAATTAAAGATCTTTGGATCCACTTTTTAAAATTTGTTTTTATGAGCGTTTTTGTTTTAATGAGTGCTCTTTATAAATGTTAATTTGTGTATCATATATATGATATACGGACATATGAATATATAGACATACAACACATAACAAAATTGTGCACACATAATAATAGTAAAGGCCTTGTAGCTTTTCCAGGTGAAATATCCATTGCAATGTTTCAAAAACTACACAGTTAGTCAAAGATAGAACTGGTCAGAAAAACATCATCCTAGGTCTTTAGGATCAAAATCATGAGCTCAAAAAAAAAATAAAGAATCTAAGGAAAAAATAAGAGTCCTAGAAAAATTGACTGGCCATTAATTAGTAAATACCATACAATTTAATTTTTTTAGGCCTCAGATCACTCTCCTACTGAGCTTGCAGGCCTCTTTCATTTGCCATTCAACATAAGTCCTGGCTGAGGTCTGGAAGGAGCAGGAAAAAGCTGCTATTCTGAGCAGACACCTCAGGCCTAAGGCATTTCAACCATAATTTTCAGGTTCAGATGTTGAAAATTATAATACAATTTTAAGACAAAATTCACAAAATTTTATGATACAAGTTTAAGACACAGTTTACAAAATTTTACATCTTTATATCTTGTTTTGTCAACAGATACCATACTATGATTTACTATACTTGTCCAAATTAATGCACTGGTAGACACAGTGACATTTTCCCAGGCTACCCAATTAAAAATTGGTGAAAAAAAAGCCTGAATGATTGGGAAGTTACTTGCCAACTTGGAAGTAGAGTTCTCTAGTTTTCCATCCTAAGTATTTAAGTTCTCTGGCATGAATTATCTGAAATCATAAACTAAACAATTTCCTAAACCCGACTTTTAACTGCAAGATTGTGCAATGCTTCAAAAACCCATTCAGATGCCAGATTGTTACAATAAAACATCATCATTTAGATACACATTCAGCTAAGATCATTCCCAAGAAATGATTTATAATATCAACACATTATTGCACATGTCTTAAAGGGCCAGAAACAAAGACACAAGACAGACTGAAAGGAGCTCCAGACTATGGCTTACAGACAGAAGCCTTTAAACCAGAGCAGATAAGAGAAAAATCTCCTACACCAGTGGCACCATAGATTTTCCCACAAGGGAACCAGATGTTTTCACAGAGGGACAACCTGAAATGTAAAATCAAGGGTCTCCATGGTGACTTTACTGTATTTAGTGTCCCCTTTTTCTTTTTCTCTTTTTTAAGAAAACAGAGATGGCAAAATCCTTACAGTGCAGGGAAGGAAGTAGGTAATTCTCTGAAGCAACAGGGCTTGGGCAGCTGCTGGAAGTCCCTCAGTCCCTCCTTTCACTTACAGGATTAGCTCCTCTTGTTCGGTTCCACCCCAAGCACGCTCCGTCTCCTAACATTTCAGTAGTCAGCTCTCAAAGAGTTCCGGAGTGTGGGGGGTACCAAAAATTGTAACTTAAAGTTTGGTTCCTGATTTTGAAGCCAATTAATACCAATTTAATAATGAGGACAGGGTTTGAGAAAAAGAAAAAGGGAGATTCACTGCTTTGCTAACAAAGGAGAAAAACAGGGGTCTCTGCCCAATGGTTGTGATTCTATCGATCTGAAGGGACAAGGGGTTTTAAGGAGTTTCACGTGTTAACCTGGGAGATACTCAGTTCTTAGGTCCCCAGCAGGCATTGCCCTCTGCAGTGGGTGTGCTCCAGGCAGCCAGCTAGGGGCTTCTCTCATCCTGCTTAACAAAGGGTATTAAAGTTCATCACAGTTCTTTAAAACACAGTCCAAATGGGTGTCAGTTTACTTGCTTTATTACCCATTTTCAGTTAAGTTTTACCACAGAAATCACACAACAAAACACACTAAAACAAACCAAAAAAAAAAAAACATATGAAACACAGAACAAAACACACAAAAAAACAGAAAACCAGCACAGAAACAGAAAAACAGAGGAACTATGCAACGTCTTGCTAAAGCTCTGGGATAGGAGCTCCTGTGTGCCCATTGGCACCTCTCTATGCTTTCAGAGGAATTCCCTACAGAACATAACAGAGGACAGAATGATTCTCGTTACTGTACCAGACAGGAGTATATGTGTGTCTCCCCAGGACACCACTCTGTCATCAGAAGAGATCTCCCTTAACCGGATATCAGATGTTATATAGGCGCCACTTACCTATGGAGGCCTCCTCCACCATGTGCTTGCTAATAGTTTTAGGGCGGTGGTTCACTGCAGTGCTCCCTGGACCAAAATCTCACACCAAGGCCTTGGAAATTGCCTCTCCATGCCGGAGCCCTGGAGGGAAGGCCAGCTTCAGAATTTCCAGTAGTCTGTGATCTATTGGGGCAGGGTCATCTCGATGGGAAACTACAAAATATTAGACCAGGATGCAAGAAAAGACCACTGACTCCAATTAAAATCAAATTAAGGCAAGCTTACTATTTCAAAGTGGATCCAAAGATCTTTAATTCACGTGATTTAAATGGTTCAATTTAAATTGGATAAACAGATAAATATAAATGTCTTTAAATTTAAACTTACAAATTTTTCTAGGTGTTTAAAAATCTTATAAAATATTAATGTCTACAAAAGGTCTAATATACCTTTGTTCTAGGACTTTTTCTTCAACAACAACAACAAAAAATGGTTTAAACAGTCTCCCACTCTAAGCCATTTTCTACCATCAATGGACCCTTCAGGGGGAAACCATGGACACAATTCTCCTATGTATGAAAAGAATAATTTTAAGTCCTTTTTCTTAACATGTGCCCCCTATGTCTTGAGGGCCTCCTTGAGGCCTGACAAAAACAAATCATGTGACGAAACTGCTTGTCCCATGGTGGGTCACTCACCATGTGTCATCCCCACTCTCCTCCTGGATCTGTCTTTCGGTGGTGTCTGCTGAGGCAATCGCAAGCTCCGCTTTTTTAAGTCTTCCCTGAGGACAGGTTTCCCCCTCAGTCAAAGGCTCGAGCCCCTATTGATCCTCAGGCAGAGGATCAAAAGGCATCTGTCATGATGGCCTTCATTGGGCAAGCTGCCCTGGATATTAAAAGAAAGTTACAACTCTTAGAGGGATCACAAGATATGACTTTGGGAGATTTAGTCAGAGAAGCCGAGAAAGTATACTATATGAGAGAAACAAAGAGAAAGAAAGGGAGCAAAGGGAAGATTAGAGATGCAAAAGACAGACTAAGGCATTGACTAAGGTCCTGGTCACAACAATAAATAGGCCAGAAATTAACAAACAGGAAGACAGGAACGGAAACCTGGGTGCACGCCAGAGGCCACAATGGAGTTTAACTCAGCATTAAAAAATGACAAAATCATAGAATTTGCAGGGAAATGAATGGCATTAGAGCAGATTATGCTAAGTGAAGAAAGCCAATCCCTAAAAATCAAATGCCAAATGTCTTCTTTGATATAAGGAGAGTAACTAAGAACAGAGTAGGGATAAAGAGCATGAGAAGAAGATTAACATTAAACTGGGATGAGAGGTAGGAGGGAAAGGGAGAGAGAAGGGAAATTACATGGAAATGGAAGAAAACCCTCAGGGTTATACAAAATTACGGACAAGAGGAAGTGAGGGGAAAGGGAAAAATACAAGGGGGAAAAATAAATTACAGTATAGGGGGTAGAGAGAGAAGATGGGAGGGGAGGGGAGGGGAGGGGGGATAGTAGAGGATAGGAAAGGCAGCAAAATACAACAGACACTAGTATGGCAATATGTAAATCAATGGATGCGTAACTGATATGATTTTGCAAACTATATACTGGATAAAAATGGGAGTTCATAACTCACTTGAATCAAAGTGTGAAATATGATATATCAAGAACTATATAATGTTTTGAACAACAAACAACAAAAGTTAAAAAAACACATGGAGAACTATTTCAACAAAAAATTGACTAGATTTATAACTCCAATTCTACATAATGCAAAAGGCAAGTCCAATTATACACCATGCCTCCTCTGAAATGCTTGTATGTCTATTCATTTTGGGTTATTTTTCTCCATTATATTAGGATTAGGAGTCAGAATATAGAGTCTAGTAGGGTATGGGTTAGTGTGAGTGATTCAGTATTTCGAATGAAAATTAGGAAAATGAATCCAATGTTTATGCAAATATGTGCTAAAAATAATCATCCCACTCTCATCAAGAACAATGCCTTGACATTACCTTCGCCCCAAGTTAGACACAATTAGAGGAGAAGAGTTAGAAAATCTATGAATACTTATCTGGAATGGAATATGCTCAGGAGTTCACAACTTTGGGGGTGGTAGAAGAGTTTCCAAAAGTAAGGGACAGGGTAAACACTTCACAAACATGGTGCTCTGCTGACCGGAAGACTTATGAGAAACTGCCTCTGAGTTTGGGCACTGGAAATATATGTTGTAGTCAGGAGCTTTAGCTTCCTTTGCAGTGAGACCATCAAAGCTGGGTCTGCATCTATGTAACCTGGAGCACATGTTTTCTTATTCTTTAATGAACATGAGGCAGTAGTGCAGAATTCTCTCTTTGTATGTAAACTGTGGCCAATGGGGGCTAAGTGTCTTCCTGTGTGGACTCTGAAGCCATGTGGTCATCCTCCATTTTTCATGGTCTTTCTAGCTGCTGCAATGGGAGTTTGGTGTTTGCTTCATGAAATACAAGTAGTTCAACTGGGACACAGTGCTGGAGGGAGTTCTGTCATGTGTGGTGGGTCAGGGTCTTCCAGGAGAATGCACCAACCAGTCTTATATCCAACATAGACTTCCCCCTTGTCCCTAGCAACTTGATTCTGAACATTGCCCTGAAACCTCTTCATATAACAAGATGCCTTTACATGCAAGGGTCTGCTGGCTGCACCATGTAAGTCAAAAGCCATTTGGAAGCCAATGGCCAATCCACATGACACCAACACAGATGTTTAATCACACACCTGCCCACCACTGTTCTAGGCCCACTACTCAGCAAATTCCAACTTACTGGCATCTCTGTTCTACACCATTTTCATGAAACCCAGTGATTCAAGGCACTGTCTGGTACACTCATGATCAGCAACAGGACATCCAAAGGTTCTCCAGTGCCACCTGGTCATGGGAATTTCAAAAATTTCATGGTATTTATCTAGCCATTTTTCAAGTATCAAGTTGGGTGCACTGGTTTTTCCATTCATTCAGGAACCATTAAATGGTGAGGATGAAAGCTCTGGAGAACTCTAAAAGGCAACGCTTCCCAACGAGTGGCCAAAATGTCACATGAAGCCTGACCCATTGATGTCTACTCAATGTGAGTTCAATATGTGTTTTGACTGTTTACTATGGTTGCCAAGTCTTTCAGAATAAAATCGTCTTATATCCTGGTGGAGATTCCCAGTGCACTGTGGAAAGACACCCTGAGACTAGATCTCAGTTTCCAAGGGCGACTCTCATGTGTGGCCTCCTAAAATCCCACCAAAATTAATGGCAATACTTCCCTGAAGTCAGTTCCAGAACTCAGTCTCTAAGGGGAATCACACCAGAGTTCAGGTCCAGGTGTACCCAGTCATCTCTTCCAACCAGCACACAAATGACCACAATTAAAACCAAAACACTGCCACATGGCCCTCATCATCTTCCATATAGACACTCATCGTAACCTCTGGATGGAATTTTCCATGAGGGGCGAAGCCCAAGACAGTTTCCAAAATAAACTCCCTTGCCCCTCATTTGCCTAAAGTCAGGGTGACCTAGACACCCTTCCTGTGAACCAGGAGTGATCAAATAGGCCTGCCTTTAATACTGTTCTGATTCTCCAATTTAATCCTACTGATTGTCGGGTATAAATCCTTTATGTGAGTTGGAGGCAATAGAACACCCAAGCACACATGGGATCTTTCTTTAGATCTATCACCTTCTGAGAATCAAAGCCCCAACCTCACACAGGGCCAAGAGGCTGATTCAGACACATCTCTTTCCAAAGCAATTAAGCAAAGATCCACAGGTGATGCCCATTCATTTCCATTTGAAAAATGTTTTCTTCAGGCTTCAGAAAGGGGTGGCCTGAGGCAAATACCTTCCTGACATTCAGGGCAACATAACCATAGGTAAGCAAATGGGCCAAAGCAAGGTTTTTAAACTGAGACTTTACTGGTTACACTGATATCTGAGTTTTCTGAGATGTTCCCATTCCCTTCAGCTATCCATTACATGGCCATGTAACAGATTTTGGAGGTGGTACATATCTTGGCCACAAAACCATGAGCCTATTCTGGAGAGAGGCCAGAAATCAAGATGTGTAGAGGACCTTAGGAAGATAGTACGTGTTGCCCATCCATAAGGCAAGCCACAGTCCATTTATAAACTGGGCAGGATGAATGCTGGGAAGCTTCCAACTAGACAGGAAACCTCCATTGATGCATTCTCTTTTCTAAAGACTACAACCACGAACACAGTGGATACACAGACATAGAAACACTCGCCTTGCCAAACGACTTCCTAGAAACAGTCAACTCCAAACCATACAAACCACCATTCCTACCTATTTTCAGAACATGAGACAAAACCACAAACTCACATCCACATCCACAAAAGCACCTCCTTCCCCCAAGTAGGTCTGTGACTATCTGGAGTGTCCTCTGACTGGTGGGCCATACTATGTTGCCCCAAAATGGCCTGGCCTGTCTCAGATCTGTTCTTCTTGGCCCACTCTACGAAGTTGTCAGCAGGCAGCATTGAGCCAATACCTGCTATCTAGGGAAAGGCCCCTTTTCTGAGCTCTACTGGCATTTGGCCATCCTCATATCATTAGGTACCAAGAAAGACTGACTCTGTCCTTGGTAAATCCAAACAAGTTCGACCACTGGGACTGGAACTGGGACTGGCTCTGGGTGCCTGGCTTCTTGGATCCCAATTTCAGAGAGTTACATCACCAACGAAGTTAGGTAGGTCACCTCCTTCAGGAACTGAATGAGATCACTGCCTTGGCAACCACTTTGTCCTAACAGTTGCTTTCATGGGTCTCATGAGATGGAGGCTGCCCCTACTTCCTGTGACACTTTGACAAGTTTGAATGGTATATCAACAATGGCCACCCGGGAACACCTCTCCACGCAGGTCTGGTTTGGTCCATCTTCTCTACATTAAGAAAAGAGAGGCTGATTCATACACATCCCTTCGTTATCACAAGGTGTTTGCCATGGAAGATGGCTTTTGCTCTCTCAGGTCCTTCATAGCTGCCTACATCTTCTCCAGGGATCATTTCTGCATAGAAATTTGAGGTTCTCAGCAGGTGTAAGATCCCCTACATTCCTGTATTGTAAGATGAACTCTGTCCCTGCTTTTTTGTAATGTTAGATTGAGGCAACAGTGTATGGTTAGGGATAATAACAGGATCGATTTGGTTTAGGAATCATTCTGTGGGATGAATAATGGTATTGGGAACCTGCAATATTTATAGGAATACAGAGGTGAAATATAAGTATGTAAACAGAAATCTAGGTGAGATTTGAAGCTCAGAAGTGCATTGGGCAATTGATTGCGATACATAGCTTTAAATTACGTTCTGCACACATGTCTCAGATAAGTCGATATACAATGCCATAGGACTTGTACCTTGGATGATTGAATGTAGAGGAGAACATCCACTCAAACAGGGATAATCAATAGGATCAGGAAGATAGTCGGTAGATTTTGGAACAAGGGTGAATTTAGTATTTGTACCAAAAGTTCTTTAGCAATTGGGTTTTGGTTAGAGAGTGAATATCAATGTCAGCACATGTGAAGGGTCAGTCACAATGATGAACTGGGGAAAATATGTAGGAAAGCCGATATCAATAGAGACATTAGGAAAACAGGCAAAGTACAGGGTGAGTGATAGTATTAGACATTTTCAACAGTTTTGAGGTTGAATATATTAGGAAGAAACAAATATGTAGTCACCGATAGGATTGACATTTGAGAGCGTTATGCAAGCTGGACATGGATGTTTTTAGTAATCCATGTTCAGTGTCCATTTAGGCTTTGGTACAATCACACTTGTGAATTTTGCATTTTGCGTCCAGAATATTACTGTGATAACATGCATATTTAGATCAGGTGACATGAGTATTTCTTCCTCTATTACTGGGAGCAATATTTTGAAAACGTATAAATTAGTATTGGGGGTACAAAGAGGTGTACCCTGTGTCTATGAATATAGATAATGCATGAATAGACCATACTGTGAATAAATAATATAACTGGTTCCACTTTAAATCATGGATTGAATTGATATCAGAAAATATATAAGAAATCTTATATTGATATACAATCATTCATTCCAAACAGTTATGCATCTAATTGTGAAATGATAGTTATGGTTTATCATGAAGGGTGTGTGAGTTTTGCTTAAACAATTATAAAGAAAATCGGAAATAATATGTTTGGAAAGAAGTCTCACGAATAGACCAGTTAAGAAACCTGGAGTAATGCATGTGTTCTGAAGCAGGAAGTGATTGAAAGTTAAACAAATGCCTATAAATTTGCCAACTTGTGCAAGAAATATATACCCTCTGATGTGCATAAACTGAAGAAATAGTAATGTACCAGTGTTGAATAAAAATGAACATCAAAATACAAATCATGTCCCATAAGAGTCTACTTGCATTGCTGTTAAACTGGGGCAGTTACTGTAGAAATATTAGGATAATGCCACAGTCTTGCTGGGCACAATCAGGAGCCACTTGTCAAAAGAAACTAACTTTATTTTTAAAACCACACACGCCAAACAAAACAGCCTCTCAGGAAAAACCCTCAGAGCCCCAACTGCCACCACTGGCTTCCCAAAAGCCTCTTCCTCCCACACAAGCCTCTCTCCACCTCCCACAATCCTCCTGCTCTTGAGGCCGATTGGCTAGGTCATGTGGCCAAGCCAAATAAGTCCCCTAATGAGCAACTCCGTGGTCTGAAAGGTCAGGGAAACAGCCCAATGAGCATCACCGCAGAGGAGCCAATCAGCTAGAGGTTGCTGTGAGCCAATCATCAGCCAGCAGCTGGAAGTTTGCTGGCTTCTGGAATTTTGCTGGGGCCCCTTCGGATGTGGCTCTCAACATCTCCCCCTCTCTGTTTAAACAACACACATGTGGCTTAGGGACAGTGCCTGCCTTAGGTTGTCCAATAGTACATATGGTCCTTACCCGTTAAGTTGGTACCATTGCAATTGGATCTTACCCATCACTGACTACCGGTCCAGTTTACAGCAACACCTGTGGAGAGGTCTTTGTACCACCGGGGGGTGGTGAGGTTCTTTGCCTCACCTCTAATGGCCCCCAAACATTAGCTGGACGATAATGACACACAGAAGAGAGGAAGATACACCAAGCCAATTGACGGCTCCTTTTGGAAAAATTGTACCACCGATGACATCATCAGCAAATATACCCGAACACTACCACAAGTCGCTGCACAAACAGGTAGTTTACAATGCATACAGGAGAGTTCTCAATGTGTCTAGGCAAGTTCTGCAAGCATTTCAGTGATGGCTATTGCAGAAGCTGTAGATTGGTTTTATCTTTGATTTCACCAGCACTGGGATGAAGATAGGAATTCTGGCAATAATGGCTAAAGAAAAATTATGTAACATTCCAGAAGGCACTGAAAGAAAACAATTTTCTTAACTATTTACATTGTCTTGAAGATAATTATTAAATATAATGAAAAGGAAAGGTGAAAGAAAGGAAACAGATCTGTTAACCTCCTTTTTTTCAAATTTTAAAACAAACCTCAACAGCTCTTTACCCAATTTAAATTAAACCATTTAAATAATGTGAATAAAAAAATATTTGGATCCATTTTTTTTATGAGCGCTCATCATATATCATATATGGACATACGAACATTCAAACATATAACACAAAACACAAGTGTGCACACATAATTTAATACCTACAACACATAACCTAATAGTAAAGGCCTTATAACTTTTTACACGTGAAATCTCCATTGCAATGTTCAAAAACTCTTTTGTCAAAAAATAGAACTGATCAGCAAAACATTAAACTAGGTCTGTATGAGCTCAAAAAACAAAATAGAATGTGGGAAAGGGCAATAATAAAATAGATAATGAAAAAAGCATCCTGGTTCTATCTCAGATGTAAGGATAGTCAAACTGGAATTTTGGATATCAGCTGATAAGGCCTTGAGTCAAATCATCTTCTTTTTGGATGTGCCCTGATATGTCTTATAAAGAATAGATCTTTTCTGTCACAGATTAGACTTTTTATATTGGAAAGTAAAGAGAAAACAGTAGAGAAAGGAGAAATCTTACCAGCAACTTCAAGGGATACTATAGCATTAACTATATACTGACTATCGGAAAATAAATTAAATACAGAATATTTAAATATCTCAAAAGCTTGTAATACTGCATTAAGCTCTACCTTTTGAGCTGATTGTTTGGGTACTAAAAATTTATAAGTTTTATCAGGTATAACTATTGCTGCTGTACCATTATTTGATACATCAGTGAATATATTTGAAGCATTCATGATAAGTGTTTTTCTTCTCAATTTTGGAAAAATTACAGGATGCGATGACCAAAAAGACAATAAAGGGTTAGATGGTAAGTGGTTATCAAATGAAACATTAGATTGGACCATGATTATTGCCCAAGTATTTAACTCATTAGCTAACTCATCAATTTGATTCAGAGTATATGGAGTAAAAATTTTATTGGAAGAAATTCCAAACACTCCCTTTGCTGCTTTAATTCCTTTGAGTATTAATTATCCTAAAGCCTCAGGATACCTAGTAAGAATAGTGTAAGGAGAATAAGATAAATGTATCCATAATAATGTACCTTCTTGCCAAAATACTCCTGTAGGAATATTTTTTGTTGGTAGTACAATAAATAATAAAGGCAAACTTATATCAATTCTATCCAAATGCATATTTTCCATATATGTTTCATTGATTTTTAATGCCTTTCTTGCTTCAGGTGTTAACATGCGGGGTGAATTTTTATCTGATAGACCTTTTAGGATATCAAATAAAGGTCCCAACTCTCCTGTTGGTATACCTAGATAAGGCCTTATCCAATTAATGTCTCCTAATAACTTTTGAAAGTCGTTATGTGATTTGAGTTGATCTACTCGTATTTGAATTTTTGGTGGACTGACCATGGTTGAGGATAACAGAACTCCTAAATAATTAACTGGAAAATTTAATTGTACTTTATCTATTGCTATCTCTACATTATAATTTTTAATAAGTTTGTAAGTGTGGCATAACTTTCTAGCAATGTGTTTTTAGCTTTGTGTGCTAATAATACATCATCCATATAGTGAAATATTTGTGTTCAGAATTTTGATTTCTAAGTGGCTGGATTACTTTGTTAACATAAATATGACACATAGTTGGGCTGTTAGCCATCCCTTGAGGGAGTACTT
Organism: Callospermophilus lateralis; assembly: GCF_048772815.1. Lineage (NCBI taxonomy): Eukaryota > Metazoa > Chordata > Mammalia > Rodentia > Sciuridae > Callospermophilus > Callospermophilus lateralis. The sequence continues at coordinate 218,280 of NW_027512749.1, forward strand.
TCCATTCATATCTCTGATCAGGACCTTCATGATTCAGTGCAGGGATAGTAAAAGCAAAACCTGGACTATCCTTAGGATGAATTATAATTGAAAAAAAAACAATATTTAATATCTATAACTAAAACATACCAGGTTATTGGCAAAACAGACAATTGAGGAATCCCTGATTGAGCAGGTCCCATAATAACCATCTCATTATTAATGGCTCTAAAATCTTGCAATAGTCTCCATTTACCAGATTTCTTTTTGATGACATAAATGGGAGTATTTTGGGGATATACAGTCGGTTGTATATGTCCTTCTGCTAATTGTACCAGGTCATGGACTGCTTGTATCTTTTCTTCAGTCAGGGGCCACTGAGGAACCCATACTGTCTTTCTGATTTTCAGGTAATTTTTATTGTCTCAGTGGCCCTTTCTGAAAATCCAACCCATGTCTCTCTGTTCCTTGATCTATTTGTATTGGTGCTGCTATGACTTATTCTTGTTTTTCTAATCTTTTTTCTTTCCTAAAACCTTGTCTAGTCATAATAGTGGCTGCATTTTGGTTGATGTTATTTGTTAATGTCAAACCTAATTGATCTAGGACATCTCGTCCCCATAAATTTATGGGAAGATGATCCAATACATATGGCTGTATAGTTCCTTCACATCCTTTAGGATCATTCCTATCTAATACCATTTTACTTCTATGGGGATTAGTCGCCACTTATAGGCCTCGAAGCGTTTGAGTGGCTTGTTGTAATGGCCAATGTTTTTGCCATTCTTGACGAGAGATGATGCTAATGTCTGCACCTGTATCCAGTAGCCCATTCAATTCATGCCCTTGAATATTTAGTTTTAGCATGGGGCGAGAATCTAAATTTAAAGAAAGCATAGCCAAATCTACACCTGTGGAGCCTAATCCCTTGGAACATCTTTCTACAGTACGACTGGAAAATTTATCATATAGGCTGGGTATTATTAGTAACTGTGCTATTCTATCTCCTTGTGAAATTACTGATATGTCCTTTGGAGAACTGGCTATAATTTTTATTTCACCTTCATAATCGGGATCAATCACCCCAGGACTTATCATAAGTTCTTTTAGAGTAGAAGAGCTGCATCCCAATAATAAGCCCATGTTTCCTTTGGGAAGAGGTCCTTTTACCCCTGTGGGAATGATTTGAACTCCCATCTCTGGAGTTAGTACTGATCTGGCAGAGGCGCAGATGTCCAACACTGTGCTCCCTCTGGTTTGTCTGATGAGGGATCTGATGGACAATGTGTCCTGGGCACTACCCTGTTGGGGTTGCTGGGTTCCTCCAGTGCTCTGTATATTAGTGGTTTGGGGCCCCGGAGCATTGGAACCCCCTGTCCATTTATTTGGCAATTGAGACCAATGCCTTTCTCCATGATATCGTGGATAAACACCTGGTCCTTGTTCATTTTTTGATAATTGAGTACCCTCTATGGTGGTTTGAGAACAGCACTCATTAGCCCAATGTCTCCCTCTATGGCATTGTGGCCAAATACCTGGTATTCTACTCCTTTGATACCTAATATTGTTAAACCCTCCTTCTATGGGCCAATTCCTTTTAAAATGTCCTGTTTCTTCACATTGGTAGCATGTTCTTGGTCTGGCATCTAAAGCCTGTTTTACTGTAGCGGCCACAATTTGCCCTTGTTTATTAATGTATCTGGCAACTAAAGCCTGTTTTACTGCAGCTGCCATGACTTGCTCTTGTTCATTAATGTCTCTACATAATTAAATCAATGTGTTTAAATCTTCATTTTTCCATGGTCTAATGATATCTCTGCAACAACGATTCGCTTGCTCATAAGCCGGTTGTTTTAGTAATGGCATTGCTTGTTCTGTATTCCCAAAAACTCTGGTAGCTCTTTGAATAAGCCTATCTACAAATTCAGCATAAGGTTCATTAGCTCCTTGTATTACCTTAGATAATTGACCTTGTAAACCTCCATGTTCTTGTAAAGTCTTCCATGCCTTAATTGCATCTACACCAATTTGTGCACATACACCATGATCATATGCAATTTGCTGCGGCTGATCTTCATAAGGTCCCTTTCCTAACAACATATCTAGATTTCTCTGAGGATAACCAGCTCCTGCATTTCGCCTAGCTGTCTCCTTTCAACATTCCTCATTGGCAACCTTCCATAACATGCATTGTCCTCCATTTAGCACAACATTACACATATTAGCCCAATCCACTGGCTTCATGTTCAAGTTGTTAATGGATTCGACCATGATTACATTGAAGGGTGCTTGAGGACGATAGGTTGTTACAGCCTCTTTTAGCTGCTTCACTGTTTTGAAATTTAAAGCATGGTAAACACGCTGCCCTCCTCCCTCAAATACAGGGCATGTTAATATTTGAGATCTTGTCTCAGGATCCTAACTATCAACTGCGGGAGTTGGGGGCCTCCCAGCATAAGAAAGTGGCCTTGTTAGTTGGACACTTATGTCATCTGGTGATAGAAAGGTGTTAGTAGCAGTCTCCTGTTGTAAATTTCCCCTGATGTTTTTTACTGTTTTACACTTTCTTTCTCTGTCTAACTAGCTTTAGAGGCCTTCTCTTTTACTTGAATTTTTTCCTCTGTCTGACTAGTTGGAGAGACGTTCTCTTTTACTTGAATAGTTTCCTCTATCTGACTAGCTCGAGAGACCTTCTCTTTTACTTGAATTTTTTCTTCTGTCTGACTAACTTGAGACACCTTCTGTTTTACTTGAATCAACATGTCTTCTTCTTCCTCTACCATTGACTGAACTGAAGGCTTTGAACTAAGCAAACAAGATATGAATGTCCACAATGGCAATGTGCCAACTGGCAGAATCCCTGGGCTTTTCTTTTCTATTCTTTTTAAATCTGCACCATGATGGTTCCATTGTGATATATTTAACAACTCCTCCTTAAAAAGCCATGGTCTACATTTTTGTATTGTATCAACAATTGCCATGACTGCTCTTGATTTTACTGGGATGCCTCCTTCCTCTAACAATTTACTTAACACTTTTTTGGTTTGTTTTTTACTAATTTTTGATCCCATATTTCTACTATAATACAAACCAACAAGATAACACCAAACAAAAAAAGAGATAGAACGAAATAAAAATGGAACAACAAAAAATTATTATAGCCTTTCTCCCTATCTGTTCCTCAGACACAAATAGTTTTTCCTCAGATGTGAGCAGTTTTTCTTCCATCTCACTCATCTCCAGGGACAGGCAACTTAAAACAAAATAGGAATCATAAAATGGCTACCCATCCTCTCGCCCTGCCCTCAAGAGCGAGCAGTTTACCTTATCAGTTACCCTCAGTCGCTCCCCATATGAGCCACAAAATGCCGCTGTCTGGCTGGGCACAATCAGAATCCACTTGTCAAAAGAAACTAACTTTATTTTTAGAACCACACACGCCAAGCAAAACAGCCTCTCAGGAAAAATCCTCAGAACCCCAACTCCCAACACCAGCTTCCCAAAAGCCTCTCCCTCCCACACAAGCCTCTATCCACTTCTCACAATCCTCCTGCTCTTGAGGCAGATTGGCTGGGTCACGTGGGCAGAGCCAAAAAAGTCCCCCAATGAGCAGCTCCATGGTCTGAATGGGCAGGGAAACAGCCCAATAAGCATCACTGCAGAGGAGCCAATCAGCTAGATGTTGCTGGGGCTGCTGTGAGCCAATCATAAGCTGGAAGTCTGAAAGGTGGGGAAACATCTCAATGAGCATCTCCAATGAACATCACCACAGAGGAGACAATGAGCTAGAAGTTGCTAAGGCCGCTGTGAGCCAATCATCAGCCTGCAGCTGAAAGTTTGCTGGCACCTGGAAGTTTGCTGTGGCCCCTTCGGCTGTGACTATCAACAGGATACGTATGCACCATTCACTGAAGTTAGTTTTCAGTAATAGAAAACAAATATGAATTTCAGGTGGATGAATATTTCTGAAAATAATCTTGTGGAAAGTTGATTATAAATCCACATACTTGAACATGAATGAATTTAGGGAGTGTAAATAAGACACATATATTTCATATTTTGAAAAATCTGGAGAGTGTGTATGTGTGTATACACACACACACACACACAAATTTTAAAATGTAGCAACATATATGCCAATCGAAATTCACCATGAAATATACATCATTCACAGATCTAAAAATATTCAATTTACTTAACAGGGATTTATGTATAATGTTGTTCTCCTAGGAAGCTCACCCATAGGTTCAATTTTCAGTTCCAACAGCATCTAGGAGGAGTGATCTCTTCTCAAAATTTGTATCTGCCAAATCAGCTACCGCACAAAAATATACACGTGATAAAAGGTAGGATTCTTTATGTGCATATAAAATAGATGTGCTGAATAGGATACAGAGAAAGGGAGACAGGAATTCACATATTTGTTAACTTTAAAAACACATGGAGGACTATTTCAATTAAAAATTGACTAGAATTATAACACCTACTTGCAAAAGGCAAGTCCAAATATATACCATGCCTTCTCTGAACAGCTTCTATTTCTTTTCTGTTAGGATTCTTTTTCTCCATCATATTAGGATTAGTAGTCAGATTCTAGTACAGTATGGGTTAGTGTCAGGGATTCAGTATTTCAAATGGAAAATAGGAAAATGAATCCAATGTGTATGCAAACATATGCTAAACAAAAATCTTTCCACTCTCATCCAGAAAAATGCCTTGACATTACCTTCGCCCCAAGTAAGACACAATTAGAGGAGAAGAATTAGAAAATCTGTTAATACATATCTGGAATGGAAAATGCTCAGGAGTTCACAACCTTGAAGGTGGTAGAGGAGTTTCCAAAAGTAAGGGAAAGGGTAAACACTCCAGAAACATGGAGCTCTGCTTGCCTAAAGACTTCTTGAGAAACTGCCTCTGAGGTTGGGCACTTGAAATATACGTTGTTGTCAGAAGCTTTAGCTTTCTTTGTTGTGAGACCATCAAAGCTGGGTCTTCATCTATGTGACCTGGAGGATGTTGTTTCTTATTTTCCTAATGAACATGTGGCAGCAGTTCTGAATTCTCTCTTTGTAGGTAAACTGTGGCAACTTGGGGCTAAGTGTCTCCCTGTTTGGACTGTGAACCCAGTTGGTAATCCTCCAGTTTTCGTGGTGTTTCTTGCTGCTGCACTTGGAGTTTGGTATTTGCTTCTTGAAATACAAGGATTTCAACTGGGGCACAGTGCTGGAGGGATTTCTGTCACATGTGGTGTGTCAGGGTCTGCATATAAATGCACCAACCAGGCTTCTATCGCACATGCTTGCTCCCTTGACCATAGCAACTTGATTCTGAACATTGCCCTGAAAAATCTCCATATAACAAGATGCCTTTACATATAAGGGTCTGCTGGCTGCAGCATGTCAGTCACAAGCCATTTGGAAGCCAATGGCAGATCCACATGGCCCCAACACAGATGTTTTATCACACACCTGCACATCACTGCTCTAGGCCCCAACTCAGCAGTCTCCAAATTACTGGCATCTCTGTTCTACACCATTCTCATGAAACCAAGTCAATCAAGGCACTGTCTTGTACACTCATGATCAACAGCATAAGATCCAAAGTTACTCCAGTGCCATCTGGTCATGGGAATTTAAAAAAATGTCATGGTACTTATCTAGCCATTTTTAAAGGATGAAGTTGGAGGCACTGTGGGTTTAAATTTATTCAGGAACCATTAAATGTTGAGGAAGTTTATTTCAATGAAAGTTCTGGAGAACTCTCAGAGGAAAGTCTTCCCAAAGAGTGACCAAAAAGTCACATGAAGCCAGGCCCATTGAGGTCTACAATATGAGGTCCATGTGAGTTTTGACTCTCAACTATTGCTGCCAAGTCTTTCAGAATGAAATCATGTGATATCCTGGCTGAGATTCCCAGTGTTCTGTGGAAAGCTACCCTGGTCCAAGATCTCAGTTTCCAAGAGCGACTCTCATGCATGGCCTCCTAAAACCCCAACACAATTCATGGCAATACTTCTCTGACGTCAGTTCTAGACCTCAGTCTCTAAGGGTATCACACCAGAGTTCAAGCCCAGGTGGACCCAGTCATCACTTCCAACCACCACACAAATAAACACAATTAAAACCAAAACACTCCCACAAGGCCCTCATCCTCTTCCATATAGACACTAATCATAACCTCTTGCTGGAGTTTTCCATGAGGGGCGCAGCCCAAGACAGTGTTCAAAAGAGCTCCCTTGCCACTTATTTTCCTAAAGTCAGCGTGGTTTTTTACCATTTTTGTTTTGGATACACACATGGAATCTTTCTTTAGATCCATGAGGTGCTGAGAATCTAAGCCACAGCATCACACAGGGCCAAGAGGCTGAATCAGACACATCCTTATCCTAAGCAATTAAACAAAGAGCGACAGGTGATGCGCATGCATTTCCATTTGAAAACAGTTTTCATCAGTCTTCCCAAATGGGTGGACTGAGGCAAAGACCTCCTGACATTCAGGTCAACAGATCAATAGGTAAGCAAAAGGCCAAAAGAAGGGTTTTTCCACTGAGACATTACTGGTCACACTGATATCTGTGTTTTCTGAGATGCTCCCATTTCCTTCAGCTATCCAGTACATGGCCATGTCACAGAGCTTGGAGGGGTACATATCTTGGACACAAATCCATAAGACTATTTTGGAGAGTGGCCAGAATTTAGGAAGAAAACCTGAACTTAGGAATTTAGTAGGTGTTGCACATCTATAAGACAAGCCACAGTCCATTAATAAATCGGGCAGTATGAATGCTGGGAAGCTTCCTAATAGACAGGACACATCCTTGATGCATTCTCGTTTCTAATGTCTTCAACCATGGACACAGTGGAATACATAGATAAAGAAACACTCACCTTGTCAAACGACCTACTATAAAGAGTCCACACCAAACCAAAAAAAACCCGCCTTTTCCACCTATTCTCAGAAGATGAGACAGAACCAAAAACTCACACCCACACCCACAAAGGCACCTCCTTTCCTCAAGTAGGTCTGTGACTATACAGTGTGTCCTCTGAATGGTGGGCCATACTATGTTACCCCAAAATGGCCTGTCTTGTCTCAGATCTGTTTTCTTTGGCCAACTCTGTGAAGTTGTGAGGATCCATTGGTGAGCCACTTTCTGCTTTCTCAGGAAGGGCCCCTCTTCAGAGCTTTTCTGGCATTTGGCCATCCTCACATCAGTAGGTACCAAGAAAGACTGACTCTGTCCTTGGTAAATCCAAACAAGTGAGACCACTGGGACTGGTACTGGGACTGGCTCTGTGTGCCTGGTTTCCTGGATCCCAAGTTCAGAGATTCCATCACCAAGAAAGTGAGGTAGGTCACTTCCTTCAGGAACTGAATGAGGTCACAGCCTTGGCAACCACTTTGTCCTAACAGATGCTTCCAAGGGTCCCATGAGATGGAGGCTGCACCTACTTCCTCTGACATTTTCATAAGTTAGAATGGTATATCAACCATAGGTACTGGGGAACAGCTCTCCACAGAGGCTTGGTTTGGTCCATCTTCTCTACATTAAGAAGAGAGATTCTGATTAAGACACAACCCTTTATCCTGACCATGTTTTTTTGCCATGGAAGATGACTTTTGCCCTCTCAGGTGGTTCATAGCATCCTACACATTCTCCAGGGATTATTTCTACATGGACCTTTGAGGTTCTCAGCAGGTGGAAGATCCATACATTCCTGTATTGTAATACCAACTCTGTCTCTGCTCTTCTGTAAAGTTAGATTGAGGAAGAGTGTATGGTTAGGATTAATAACATGTTCAATATGGGTTAGGAATCATTCTGCTTGATGAACAATGTTATTGGAAACCTGCGATATTTACATGAAAATATAGGTGAAATATAAGTATTGAAATATAAATCTAGGTAAGATTTGAATCCTAGAAGGGAATTTGGCCTTTGAGTGGGATACTTAGCTTTGAATTATGTTCTGCACATATGTCTCAGATAAATTGATATGCAATGGCATAGATCCTTGTACCTTCGATGATTGAATGTAGAAGAGAGCATCCAGTTAAAAAAGGGATTTTTGCTAGGATTAGGAATATAGTTGGTAGGATTATGAAGAAGATTGAGTATAGAATTTGGACCAAAAGTTCTTTAGCAATAGGGTTTCTGGTAGAGATTGAATATAAATGTCAGCACATGTGAAGAGTCAGTCACAATGATGAACTGGGGACAAAAGTAGAAAAGCAGATGTGAATAGAGAGTAGGAAATCAGGCAAATTATAAAATGAGTGAGAGGTTTAGACAGTTTCAACAGGGTGAGATTGAAAATGTAGTCTTAGGAAGAAACACATATGTAATCACCAATAGGATTGACATTTGAGAGCATTAGGCAACCTGGACATGGATGTTTTTAGTAATCCATGTTCACTTTCCATTTAGGCTTTGGGACAGTCATAAGTGTGACCTTTGCATTTTGTGTCCAGAATATTACTGTGATAAAATGTATATGTAGATAAGTTGACATGCATATTTTTCCCACCATTTCTGGGAGCAATATTTTGAAGATATAGAAATTATTGTTGGGAGTACACAGAGGTGTACCATGTGTCTATCAATATATAGACAATGCATGAATAGACCATACTGTGAATAAATGATATAACTGGTTTCACTTTGAATAATGGATTGAATTGATATCTGAAAGTATACAAGAAATCTTATATTGATGTACAATCATTCATTTAAACCAGTTTTACATCTAATGGTAATATTAGTGTTATGTTTTATCATGACGGGTGTGTCAGTTTTGCTTCAAAAGTGATAATGGAAATCGAAAATAATGTGTTTGGAAAGAAGTGTCACAAAAAGAGAAGTCAAGAAACATGGAGGAATACATGTGTTCTGAAGCAAAAGTGATTGAAAGCAAAACAAATGTGTATATATTTGCTAAATTGTGGATGAAATATACATCCTATGATGTGCATTAACTGGAGAAATAGTAATGTACCAGTGTTGAATAAAAATGAACGTCAAAATACACATTATATCACATAGGAATCTTCTTGCATTGATGTTAAACTGGGTCAGTTACTGTATAAATATTAGAATTTTATTTTGGTGTTATAATACAATTTATTTTAGCACTAGCATGCCACAGAATGTAGAAGAAAGAGCAATGGATTTTTAGTTATAACACTAATAATCTAGCATTTAATGATTATTTTGGGGAGTCTAGAATTTACATAAGGCTATGCAACATAATTTTTTGTATTTAACATTCATAAAATCTTGGAATTTTGGTAATATTTCTCCTTTTTTTATTTTTTCAGTTGTTGATAGACCTTCATTTTATTTATTCGTATGTGGTGCTGAGAATATAACCCACTGCCTCACACATGCTAGACAAGCATGTTAACACTGAGTCACAAACCCAGCCCCTCCACTTTTATCTTTTCATCAAACACTCCTCTCCCTCTTCTTTACTCACTTTCTTCCTCATTTTCCCCCTTCTCTCTCTTCCTTTTTCATTTTCCCTCCATAAGTATTTTTCTCTCATAGCATTACAAACAGTACTATGCTATGAAATTTACATTTAAAACTGTTTTTTATAGTCATTCTTTTCTTGAGAAAATTTAAAAATTATAACCACCTGATAAATATATTACAATACATTTATTATGCATATGTATCTATATTCATGCATATGTGTTACATATATATATATATATATATATATATATATATATATATATATATATATATACATATATATTTAAAAGTACTTTGATTAGCCTGTTAGAAATAATATAGACCAAGTCTTTCTTAATTCTCAAGTCTTCCAGAATTAACATCTTACATTGAAAATCAAATAAACATATTTAAGTAAACAGGTATCATTCTTATTTATCAATACTGATAATTTAAGGTTTTTATATCACATTTATCTGTAATATGGCATATTAACTCTTTTGAATTAGAGAATTTTTTTTAACAACCTATTATTTAAGGACCATATGCACTGACATTTTAAATGGCTTTCTTGTGATTTCACTTTCCATCAATTGCATATTAATTGCCAAATACTTATTTTAGTAATTTTCATATTCATAATTGATATAAAGTCAATTGATTAATTCTTTTTGTAAGGAGTTACTAATTACAGTAGGGACAGTATTAATAATTCTAAATCTTTATAAAAATGGTACAAAAATATTTTCATGCAAAATTATGTATAATTGCATGCTCTAAATGTTTGATTGTTGATACATATAATAAAGAGCTTTTGATGAGTCTCTTCCCCAGTAAAACAGAAAATGCAAAGATATAGTTGGGTATGTATGTCCAAACAAACATATGGAAAAATACACATTATCATCTAGAAACTATTAAATAAAAGATGAAAAGAACAATCCAACACATTGTACAAACTTGTCAGATGAGGTAGTATTCTGGAAGAATAGCCTAAGTCTAGACCTGGTCCATGTCAAAATATTCACAAAAAAATAAAATATGAAAAATATAGGAAATGTTATGATTTTTTCTTGAAGGTAAGTGGATTATCCTTTAATCTCAATTATGTGCATTTTTAAAAGCCAGTTTTCTGGTAAAATAAATTTGTGATAGTTACAAGTACACAAAACAAAGTTTCTGCTTAGCAAAATGAATGCATCTCAACTCTTTTTTAGCTGATTTCTTCCCACTCAACTTTAAACCTTTATTTATTTATTTTTTATTGGTTGTTCAAAACATTACAAAGCTCATCCTATATCATCTTTCATACATTTGGCTCAATTGGGTTATGAACTCCCAATTTTCCCCAAATACGAGTTGCAGAATCACATCGGTTACACATTCACATTTTTACATAATGTCATATTAGTGACTGTTGTATTCTGCTACATTTCCTATCCCCTACTATCCCCTACTATACCCCCTCCCATCCCCTCCCATCTTCTTTCTCTACCTCATCTGCTGTTGTTCACTTCTCTCCCTTGCCCCACCTTTCCCCAATTTTCCCTACCCCATTGTTTGAAGATGCTATCCTACTTCCATTGCATGCTTTTAGCCCCTTTTTCAAATATAAGAAAGTTGTAATTTTGAGGATTGGTTTCTGTGTCCTCTATTCTGTACCATTGTTCCACCTGCCTATTTTGTTACCAGTTCCACGCTGTTTTTCTTACTATTGCTTTTAGTACAGTTTGAACTCTGGTATCACTATACCTCCAGATTCATATTTTCTGTTTAGAGTTGCTTTTGCTATTCTGGGTCTTTTGTTTTTCCATCTTCTAAGATCTTCTTCTCTCTCTCTCTTTAGGGTTCTGTAGTTTTCAGTATATAAAACTTTCACGTCTTTTGTTAGGTTGATTCCCAAGTATCTTATTTTATTTGAGGATATTGTGAATGGAGTGGTTTTCCTCATTTCCATTTCAGAAGTTGTGTTGCTGACATACAGGAATGCCTTTCATTTATGTGTGTTAATTTTATATTCTGCCACTTTGCTGAATTCATTTATTAACTCTAGCCGTTTCATTGTAGACCCTTTGGGGTCTGTTAAATATATTTTCATGACATCTGCAAATAGCGATAATTTAAATACTTCTTTTCCTATTTTTATGCCTTTAATTTTTTTTGTCTGTCTAATTGTTCTGGCTAGTATTTCAAGAACTAAATTGAATAGAAGTGGTGATAGAGGGCATCCCTGTTTTGTTCCAGATTTTAGAGGGAATGCCTTCAGTTTTTCCACATTTAGGATGATGCTAGCCTGAGGTTTAGCATATATAGCTTTTACAATGTTGAGGTAAGTTCCTGTTATCCCTAGTTTTTCTAGTGTTTTGAACATAAAGTGATGCTGAACTTTGTCAAATGTTTTTTCTGCATCTATTGAGATGATCATATGGTTCTTGTCTTTATGTCTATTGATGTGGTGAATGGCATTTATTGATTTCCGTATATTGAACAAGCCTTGCATCCCAGGGATGAATCTTACTTGATCATGGTGCACAATTTTTTTGATATGCTTTTGTATTCGATTCGCCAGGATTTTATTGACAAGTTTTGCATCGAAGTTCATTAGAGATATTGGTCTGTAGTTTTCTTTCTTTGAAGTGTCTTTGTCTGGTTTCGGGATCAGGGTGATTTATCCTCATAGAATAAATTTGGAAAAGCTCCTTCTTTTTGTTTTTCTTGAAATAGCTTGAAAAATATTGGTATTAACTCTTCTTTAAAGGTTTTGTAGAACTCCGCTGTATACCCATCCGGTCCATGGCTTCTTTTGGTTGGTAGTTTTTGATGGCTTCTTTCATTTCTTCCTTTGTTATTGGTCTGTTTAAATTGCGTGTGTCTTCCTGACTCAATCTGGCCAGATCTTATGACTTAAAAAATTCATCGATATCTTCACTATCTTCTATTTTATTGGAATATAGTGTTTCAAAATACTTTCTAATTATCTTCTGTATTTCTGTAGTGTCTGTTGTGATATTGCCTGTTTCATCCCGTATGTTAGTAATTTGAGTTCTCTCTCTTCTTCTCTTCATTAGCATGGCTGTGGGCCTGTCAATCTTATTTATTTTTTCAAAGAACCAACTTTTAGTTTTATCAAATTTTTTTATTTTTTTTTGTTTCAATTTTGTTGATTTCTGCTCTAAATTTAATTATTTCTTGTCTTCTACTACATTTGCTATTGTTTTGCTTTTCCTTTTCTAGGTTTTTGGGGTGTAGTGTGAGTTCATTTATTTGTTGATTTTTTTCTTTTTTTGAGGAAAGAACTCCAAGAAATGAACTTCCCTCTTAAACTGCTTTCATTGTGTCCCATCGATTCTGGTATGTTGTGTCTGTATTGTCATTTGTCTCTAAGAATTTTTTTTATCTCCTCCATTATGTCTTCTGTAACCCATTGATCATTCAGTAGCATGTTGTTCATTTTCCATGTGATGTAGGATTTTTCCTTCCTTCTTTCATCATTGATTTCCAGTTTCATTCCATTATTATCAGATATAGTGCATGGTATAATCTCCATGCTTTTATATTTACTAAGAATTGCCCTATGGCATAATATATGGTCTATCTTTGAGTAGGATCCATGTGAAACTGAGAAGAACGTGTATCCACTTGATGATGGCTGATGTATTCTATATATGTCGTTCAAGTCTAGGTTACAAATTGTGCTGTTGAGTTTGATAGTTTCTTTATTCAGTTCTTGTCTAGAGAATTTGTCTAATGCCGAGAGTGGTGTCTTGAAGTCACCCATAATTATTGTGTTGTAGTCTATTTGGCTATTGAACTTGAGGAGAGTTTGTTTTATGAACATTGCAGCTCCATTGCTTGGTGCATACAAATTCATAATTGTTATGTCTTGTTGGTGGATGGTTTCTTTTAACAGAATATTGTGTCCTTCTTTATCCCTTTTGATTAACTTAGGTTTGAAGTTGATTTTATTCCACATGAGTATGGCCAGTCCTTCTTGCTTCTGAGGGCCATGTGAGTGGTATGATTTTTCCCAACCTTTTACCTTCACCCTGTGTATGTCTTTTCCTATCATATGAGTCTCCTTAAGGCAGCATATTGTTGGATTTATTTTTTTTGATCCAGGTTACTAGCCCATTCTCTTGATTGGTGAATTTAGGCCATTAACATTTAAGGTTACAATTGAAATATGATTTGTTCTTCCAATCATGTTTATTTATTTATTATGTTTTAGTTTGGCTAGTTTTTACTTTTTTGGTTATTTTCCTCCCCCTTTACTGAGATACCTCTTGCTGTTAGTTTTCGGCACTATTTATCAATTCCTCTTCTTGTAGTATTTTGCTCAAAATGCTTTGCAGTGCTGGTTTTCTGGCTGCGAATTCTTTTAGCTTTTGTTTATTGTGAAAGACTTTAATTTCGTTTTCAAATCTGAACCTTAATTTTGCTGGATACAGTATTCTTGGTTGGAATCCATTATTTTTCAGCATTTGAAATACATTGTTCAAGGATCTTCTCGCTTTCAAAGTCTGTGATGAAAAATCAGTCATTAACCTAATTGGTTTTCCCCTGAATGTAATCTGCCTCCTTTCTCTTATAGTGTTTAATATTCTCTCCTTGTTCTGTATGTTGGCTATCTTCATAATTATATGTCTTGGAGTTTGTCTATTATGATTTTGAATGTTTGGGGTCCTGTAGGCTTCCAGGATTTGACAATCCGATCCATCTTTCATCTCTGGGATGTTTTCTAGAATTATTTTATTTAATATGTTCTCCATTCCTTTGGTTTGAATCTCTATGCCTTCTTCTATCCCAATGACTCTCATTTTTTATGACATCCAATATCTCTTGAATAGATTGCTAGTGGGATTTAAGCCTCTTTTCTGTGTTGATTATATTCTTTTCAAGTTGATAAACTTTGTCTTCATTATCTGATATTCTGACTTCTGCTTGATCTAGTCTATTTGTAATATTCTCGTTTGAGTTTTTAATTTGGTTAATACTTTCCTGCATTTCTAGTATTACTGTTTGATTTCTTTTAAGATCTCTATCTCCTAGTAAAGCTCGTTGTTTGCCATTTGAGTTTGTTTGTTTAATTCATTTTCAAAATATACTTTTATTGCTTGGACTTGCTGCCTCATGTCTTCTCTAATATTCCTTTCCATCTGAGTTAGGTATGCCTTAAGTTCTTTCCCTATCCCTGTTTCTGATGCTTCTAGGTCCTCCTGTAGAATTAAGTTGTCCTGCATTGTTTGTACTCCTTTCTTTCCCTTGTTTTTTCATGATGCTCATGTTACTTTCCAGCTCTATTTGATTGCTGTGTTTCTGTTTTATTCTATAGATTTGTTTCGGTGTTGTGTATCTCTGTTGTCTCTCCTTTGTGTTGGTAGACTATGCCTGCTAAAGTGGATTCCACTTGTAGGGAATTCCGAAGGCCGAGCTCCAGTGACGTCACCCCTCTGCTTTGGCGGGCCCAGGCTCCTTGCCGAAATGTTCGAATACGGGGATGGAACTGGACTGTCTCCAGTTGGTTTCAGCTCTAGGTCACTGGCGGGTGGGCAATCACTAGCCACCCAGTGGCGCAGTCGGTCTCCTGCGCGCCGGTGTTCTCCAGACGCCCAGTCACGCGGACAGCAGGTGGACTGTCACCTGCGCTTCTGTGTTCTCCAGCTTCCCAGTCACAAGAGCCTGGCCTCTAGTCCCCTGGTTTCTCCTGCTAGTCCTGGTTTCTCCTGCTAGACTAGATTTCCCCTGAGTGATGCTTCTCTGCAGTTCAATCTGTATTCTGGGCCTGTCATTTGTTGGGTGTGGAGGGTGTCTATTGGAACCCAGACACTCTATTGTTTTGAGGATCAGTCAGACCGGATCTCCGGTTGCACATTTGGCTCGTTTTTCAGTCCCAATTACCAGATCTCAGTGCTAAAAATCTTTCTTATAGGTTTTGGTGCACCCCCATTTTGCTGTAAGTTCTTAACAAGATAGTTTTTTGTGGTTCTATCTCGTTATTCACCTGTGCAGTGGCGCGTTACACTGGGTGTGATGCACTCTATTCGTGGCCATCAGGCAATGATGAAATATTATGCTTTGTATGCAGCATTTACTGAAGTTAGTTTTCAGTATTAGGAAACAAATATGTATTTCAGGTGAATGAATAATCTGAATTTCTGAGAATAATCTTGTGAAAAGTTGATTA
The DNA here is from genome assembly GCF_048772815.1 of Callospermophilus lateralis. Lineage (NCBI taxonomy): Eukaryota > Metazoa > Chordata > Mammalia > Rodentia > Sciuridae > Callospermophilus > Callospermophilus lateralis. Next base: position 233,900 of record NW_027512749.1, read on the forward strand.
TAAATCCACATACGTGAATATGAATGATTTAAGGGAGTGTATAATAAGACACATATATTTCATATTTTGAAAAAATCTGGAGAGTGATATATATATATATATATATATATATATATATATATATATATATATATATACAGAAACACACTCACAGACATTAAAAAGTAGCAATATATATGCCAATCAAAATTCAAAATGAAATATATATTCTTCACATATCCAAAAAAATACATTTTACTGAAAATGGATTTATGTATAATGTTGTTCAACTAGGAGGCTCACCCATAGGTTGAAATTTCAGTTCCAAAAGGGTTTAGGAGGAGTGATCTCTTCTCACAATTTGTATCTGCCAAGTCAGCCACCTCAGAAGAAAGTCTGTGTGATACCAGGTAGTATTCTATATGAGCATATAAAAATACATGTGCTGAATAGGTGACAGAGAAAGGGGAGAGGAATTCACATATTTGTTAACGTTAAAAACACATGGAGAAATATTTCAATAAACATTGACTATATTTATAACTCCAACCCCATATAATGCAAAAGGGAAGTCCAAGTATACACCATGCCTTCTCTGAACTGTTTGTATTTCCATTCTGTTAGGGTTACTATTCTCCATCATATTAGGATTAGTAGTCAGAGTCTAGTAGGTTATGGATTAGTGTCAGAGATTCAGTATTTCGAATAGAAAATAGGAAAATAAACCCATTGTGTTTGCAAATATGTGTGATACAAGAATCTTCCCACTCTCATTCAGAACAATGCCTTGACATTGCCTTCTCCCCTAATAAGACACAATTAGAGGAGAAGAGTTAGAAAATCTGTGAATACATATCTGGAATGGAATATTCTCGGTGTTCACAAGCTTGGAGGTGGTAGAGGAGTTTCCAAAAGTAAGGGACAGGGTAAACACTCCACAAACATGGAGCTCTGCAGGCCTAAAGACATATTGAGAAACTGCCTCTGAGTTTGGGCACTTAAAATGTATGTTGTGGTCCGAAGCTTTAGCTTCCTCTATAGTGAGAGCATCAAAACTGGTCTGCATCTATGTGACCTGGGGGACATGGTATCTTATTTTCCAATGAACATGAGGCAGCAGTGCTGAATTCTCACTTTGTAGGTAAACTGTGGCAACTGGAGTCTAAGGCTCTCTCTGTGTGGACTGTGAAGCTAATTGATCATGCTCTACTTTTCTTAGTAGAGCACTGGGAGTTTGTTATTTGCTTCACAAATACAAGGAGTTCAACTTGGTCAGAGTGCTGGAGGGAGTTCTGTCACATGTGGTGCCTCAGGGTCTGCAAAAGAATGCACCAGTCAGGCTTCTATTTCACATAGTTTGCCCCCTTGACCATAGCATCCTGATTCTGAACATTGCCCTGAAACCTCTCCATATAACAAGATGCCTTTACATATAAGGGTCTGCTTGCTGCACCATGTCAGTTACAAGCCATTTGGAAGCCAATGGAAGATCTACATGGCCCCAACACAGATGTTTTATCACACACCTGCCCACCACTGTTCTAGGCCCACTACTCAGCAGGCTCCAACTTACTGGCATCTCTGTTCTACACCATTTTTAAGAAACGCAGTCAATCAAGGCACTGTCTGGTATACTCATGATCAGCAACTGGACATCAAAAAGTTCTCCAGTGCCACCTGGTCATGAAAATTTCAAAAATTCCATGGTATTTCTCTAGCCATTTTTCAAGGATGAAGTTGGAGGCACTATGATTTTCAATTCACTCAGGAACCATTAAATGTTGAGGAAGCTCATTTCAATGAAAGCTCTGGAGAACACTCACAGGCAAGGCTTCCCAAAGGGTCGCCAAAAGGTCACATGAATCCAGGCCCATTGAGGTCTGCAATGTGAGATCATGTGTGTTTTGCCTCTCAACTATGGCTGCCAAGTCTTTCAGAATAAAATCATGTGATATTCTGGCTGAGATTCCTCGTGCCTTGTGGAAAGCCTTTCTGGGCACAGATCTCAGTTTCAAAGGGCAACTGTCATTCATGGCCTCCTAAAATCCCAACACAACTCATGGCAATAATTCTCTGAGGTCAGTTCCAGAACTCAGTCTCTAAGGGGAATCACACCAGAGTTCAAGACCAGGTGGAGCCAGTCATCTTTTTCAACCGCCACACAAACTTCCAAAATTAAAACCCAAACACTCCCACAAGGCCCTCATCTTCTTCCATATAGATACTCATTATAAACTCTGGCTGGAGGTTTCCATGAGGGATGCAGAACAAGATAGTGTCCAAAGTTAGCTCCCTTGCCCCTCATTTGCCTAAAGTCGGGGTGGCCTGAACACCTTCCTGTGAACCTGGAGTGATCAAATAGTGTGCCGTTAATACTGCTCTGCTTCTCCAATTTGAGGACGACTGACTGTGGGGTTTAGATTCTTTATGTGAATTGGAAGCATGAGAAAATGCAAGCACCTTTGGGCTTGCCTCTCCTTGGCTTTGAAGAATGCATTTGACCCAAAGAATCCCTCTTCTCACTTGATGGAGGTCAGGAACCTTACAGAGGAAGGCAAGAGACTTCATCCGCAATGACTGCTCTTTTGATTATTTTGGTTTTGGATGAACACATGGGATCCATCAGGTGCTGAGAATCTAACCACAGCCTCACACAGGGCCAAGAGGCTGTTTCAGACAAATCCATTTCCAAAGCAATTAAGCAAAGAGCTACAGGTGATGTCCATTCATTTCCATTTGAAAACTTTTTTCTTCAGGCTTCACAAAGAATTGGCCTGTGGTAAATACCTTCCTGATATTCAGGGCAACAGAACAATAGGTAAGCAAAAAGCCCAAATCAGGGTTTCTCCACTGAGACTTTCCTGGTCACACTAGCTACCCACTACATGGCCATATAACAGAGCTTTTAGGTGGTAAATATCTTGGACACAAAACCATGAAGCTATTCTGCAGAGTGTCCAGAATTCAGAAAGAAAACAGAAACTTATGAAGATATCAGGTGTTGCCCTTTGATAACAAAAGCCACAGTCCATTTATAAATTGGGCAAGATGAATGCTGGGAAGCTTTCTATTAGACAGGACACATCCTTTGATGCATTCTTATTTCTAATGTCTACAACCACGGACACAGTGGGATACACAGACATAGAAGCACTCGCATTGCAAAACGACTAACTAGAAACAGTCCACGCCAATCCAAACAAACAGTCTTTCCTACCTATTCTCAGAACATGAGACAAGACCATGAACATACACCCACACCCACAAAGGCACCACCTTTGCTCCAAGTAGTTCTGTGATTACCCAGAGTGTCCTCTGAATGGTGGGCCATACTATATTCCCCCCAAATGGCCTGTCCTGTCTTAAATCTGGTCTCCTTGGCCAATTCTGTGAAGTTGTCATTAGCCATGGGTGAGCCACTACCTGCTTTCTCAGGAAAGGCCCCTCTTCAGAGCTTTTCTGGCATTTGAACATCCTCACATCTGTAGGCACTAAGAAAGACTGACTCTGTCCTTGGTAAATTGAAGCAAGTGAGACCACTGGGCCTGGGACTGCGACTGGCTCTGGGTGCCATTCTTCCTGGATCCCAAGTTCAGAGAGTTCCATCACAAAGGAAGTGAGGTGAGGTCACTTCCTTCAGAAACTGAATGAGGTCACTGCTTTGGCAACAACTTTGTCCAAATAGTTACTTCTAAGGGCCCATGAGATGGAGGCTGTTCCTACTTCCTGTAACACTTTCAAAAGTTAGAATGGTATATCAACCATAGGCACCTGGGAACACCTCTTCACACAGGCCTGGTTTGGTCTATCTTCTCTACATTAAGTTGATAGAGGCTGATACAGACACATCCCTTCATCCTCACCAGGTTGTTTGCCATGGAAGATGACTTTTGCTCTCTCGGGAACTTCACAGCTGCCTACATCTTCTCCAGGGATTATTTCTACATGGACCTTTGATGTTCTCAGCAGGTGGAAGATTCCCTACATTCCGGTATTTAAAGAGAAACTCTGTCCCTCCTCTTCTGTAAAGTTAGATTGAGGTAACAGTGTATATTTAGGGTTAATAACATGTTCGATTTGGGTTAGGAATCTCTCTGCCGGATGAATAATGGTATTGGGAACCTGTGATATTTACAAGAATATATAGGTGAAATATAAGTATGAAAACAGAAATGTAGGTAAGATATGAAGCCAGAAGGGCATTGGGCCCTTGAGTGGGATACTTAGGTTTGAATTATGTTCTGCACATGTGTCTCAGATGAATTGATATAAAATGGCATAGGACCTTTTACCTTGAATGATTGATTGTTGAAGAGAACATCGAGTTAAAAAGTGATAGTCAGTAGGATTAGTAAGATAGTCAGTAGGTTTATAAAGAATAGTGAGTATAGGATTTGGACCAAAAGTTCTTTAGCAATAGAGTTTCGGGTAGAGAGTGAATGTAAATGTCAGCATATGTGAAGTATGAGTCACAATGATGAACTAGGGAAAATATGTAGGAAAGCAGATATCAATAGAGATATTAGGAAATCAGGCAAAGTGTAAAGTGAGTGATTGAATTAGACATTTCCAACAGGCTTGAGGTTGAATATATAATCTTAGGAAGAAACAAATATGTAGTCATCAATAGGATTGACATTTGAGAGCATTAGGTAACCAGGACATGGTTGTTTTTGGTAATCCATGCTCACTTTCCATTTAGGCTTTGATACAATCATGAGTTTGACCTTTGCTTTTTGTGTCCAGAATATTACTGTGATAAAATGTATATATAGATAAGGTGACATCAGTATTACTTCCACCATTTCTGGGAGCAATATTTTGAAGAGGTACAAATTAGTAATGGGGGGACAAATAGGTGTACACTGTGTTTATGAATATAGAGATAATGCATTAATAGACCATACAGTGAATAAATAACATAACTGGTTCCAACTTTAAATAATGGATTGAATTGAAATGTGAAAATATACAGGAAATTTTATATTGATATGCATACATTCATTCCAACCAGTTTTACATCTAATGGTAATATTAATGTTATAGTTTATCATGAAGAGTGTGTGAGTTTAGCTTCAAAATTGATTATGGAAATCGAAAATAATGTGTTTGGAAAGAAGTCTCATGAAAAGACCAGTCAAGTAACATGGAAGAATTCATGTGTTCTGAAGCAGGAAGTGAAACAAATTCTTATTAATTTGCTAACTTGTGGATGAAATATATGTCCTATGATGTGCAAAAACTGAAGAAATACTAATGTACCAGTGTTGAATTAAAATAAAGGTCAAAATAGACATTAAGTCCCATAGGAATCTACTTGCATTGATGTTAAACTGGGTCTGTTACTGTAGAAATATTAGGATTTGTAAGCACCATTGATTGAAGTTAGTTCTCATACTGGGAAACAAATATGTATTTCAGGTAGATGAATATTTCTGAGAATAATCTTGTGAAAAGTTGATTATAAATCCACATACATGAACATGAATGAATTGATGGAGTGTATATAAGAGACATATATTTCATATTTTATAAAATCTGGAGAGTGTGTGTGTGTGTGTGTGTGTATATATATATATACAGAAAAACACAAAAATACATTAAAAAGTATCAATATATATGCCAAACGTAATTTATCAGTAATATATATCATCCACAGATGAAAATATATTTATTTTACTGAACATGGATTTATGTATAAATTGTTCTACTGGGAAGCTCACCCATAGTTTTAATTTTCAGTTCCACCAGCGTTTATGAGATCTCTTCTCACAACTTGTTTCTGCCCAGTCAGCCTACTCAAAAAAATGTACGTGTGAGACCACGTAGGATTCTATATTTGCATATAAAAATACATGTGCTGAGTAGGCTACATAGAAAGGAAGACAGGAATTTACATATGTGTTAACATTAAAAACACATGGAGGACTATTTCAATTAAAAATTGAGTAGATTTAGAATACCTACCCTCTATCATGCAAAAAGGAAGTCCAACAATACACCATGCCTGCTGTAAACTGCTTGTATTTTCATTCTGTTTGGGTATTTTTCTCCATCATATTAGGATTAGTAGTCAGAGTCTAGTAGGGTATGAGTTAGTGTCAAGAATTCAGTATTTCAAATGGAAAATTGTAAAATGAATCAATGTGTATGCAAATGTGTGCTACACAAAAATTTTCCCACTCTCATTCAGAACAATGCCTTGACATTACCTTCACCCCAAGTAAGACACATTTAGAGGAGAAGAGTTAGACAATCTTTGAATGCATATCTGAAATGAAAAATTTTTAGTAGTTCACAACCTTGGAGTTGGTAGAGGAGTTTCCAAAAGTAAGGGACAGTGTAAAATCTCCACAAACATGGAGATTTACCAGCCTAAAGACTTCTGGAGAAACTGCCTCTAGGTTGGGCACTTGAAATATATGTTGTTGTCAGGAGCTTTAGCTTCCTTTCTAGTGAGACAATCAAAGCTTGGTCTGCAAATCTGTGACCTGGAGGACATGGTTTATAATTCTCCAATGAACATGAAGCAGCAGTGTTGATTTCTCTCTTTGTAGGTAAACTATGGCCACTGGGTCTAAGTGTCTCCCCATGTAGACTGCTAAGCCATTAGGTCATCCTCCACTTTTCAAAACGTTTCTTGATACTGCACTCGGAGTTTGGTATTTGCTTCATGAAATACAAGGAGTTCAACTGAAACAAAGGGCTGCAGGAAGTTCTTTCACGTGTGGTGGGTCAGGGTCTGCAGGAGAATGCACCAACAGGGCTTGTATACCACATAGGTTGCTCCCTTGACCATAGAAACCTGATTTTGAACATTGCCCTGAAACCTCTCTATATAACCAGATGTCTTTACATACAGGATCTGCTGGCTGCACAATGTCAGTCTCAAGCCATTTGGAAGCCAATGGCAGATCCACATGACCCCACCACAGATGTTTTATCACACACTTGCTCACCCCAGCTCTGGGCCCATTACTCAACAGGCTTCAAATGACTGGCATCTCTTTTCTACACCATTTTCATGAAAACCAGTCAATCAACACACTGTCTGGTACACTCATGATCAGCAACTGGACATCCAAATGTTCTCCAGTGCCACCTGGTCAAGGAAATTTCAAAAATTTCATGGTATTTATCTAGTCAATTTTCAAGGATGAAGTTGGAGACACTGTGGGTTTCAATTCATTCAGAAATCATTTAATGGTGAGGAAGCTCATTTCAATGAAAGCTCTGGAGAACTCTCATAGGCAAGGCTTCCCAAAGAGTGGCCAAAAGATCACATGAAGCAAGGCCCATTGAGGTCTACAATTGAGGTCCATGTGTGTTTTGACTATCAAATATGTCTGACAAGTTTTTCAGAATAAAATTGTGTGATATCCTCCTGAGATTCCCAGTGCTCTGTGGAAAGTGACACTGGGCCTAGATCTCAGTTTCCAAGGGTGACTCTCATGCGTGGCCTCCTAAATCCCAACACAATTCATGGCAATATTTCTCTGAGGTAAGTTCCAGAACTCAGTCTCTAAGGGGAATGACACCATAGTTCAAGCCCAGTTGGATCCAGTCATCTCTTCCAACCGCCACACGAATGACCACAATTAAAACCAAAACACTCCCACATGGCCCTCATCTTGTTAAATATAGACACTCATCATAAACTCTGGCTGGAGGTTTCCATGCGGGACGCATCCCAGGACAGTGTCCAAAATATTCTCCCTTGCCCCTCATTTGCCTAAAGTCAGGGTGGCCTGGACACCCTTCCTGTGAACCAGAAGTGATCAAATAGGCCTGCCGTTAATACTGCTCTGCTTCTCCAATTTGAGCCCTATTGACTCTCAGGTATAGATTTTTTTATATGATTTATAGTCACGAGAAAACACAAGCACCTCTGCAGGACTTTGAAAAACTCATTTGACCAAAAGGATCCCTGTCTCACTTGATAGAGGTCAGGTACCTAACAGAGGAAGGCAAGAGACTCATCCACAATTACTGAATTTTTGCCATTATGGTTTTGATTGCACACATGGTATCTATCTTTAGATCCATCATGTGCTGAAAATTTAAGCCACAACCTCATACAGGGCTAGGAGGCTGATTCAAAAACATCCCATTCCAAAGCAAAGAACCACAAGTTATTCCCATTTATTTCCATTTTAAAACTGTTTTATTCAGGCTTCACAAAGGTGTGGCCTGAGGCAAAGACCTTCCTGACATTCAGGGCAACAGATCAATAGGTAAGCAAATGAACCAAAATATGGTTTCTTCACTGAGCGTTTACTGGTCACAATGATGTCTGAGTTTTCTAAGATGTTCCCATTTCCTATAGCTATCAAGTACATGGCCATGTCACAGAGCTTGGGGGTGGTATGTATCTTGGACACAAAACTATGAGGCTATTCTGGAGAGTGGCCAGAATTCAGGAAGAAAACAGGAACTTAGGAAGTTAGTAGGTGTTGCCCATCCATAAGGAAAGCCACAGTCCATTCATCAACTAGGCCTGATGAATGCTGGAAAGTTTTCCACTAGACAGGACACATACATTGATACATTCTCTTTTCGAATGTCTACAACCATGGACAGAGTGGGATACACAGACATAGAAGCACTCGCCTAGTCAAACGACTTTCTAGAAACAGTCCACTCCAATCAAAACAACAGCCTTTCCTACCTATTCTCAGAACATGAGACAAAACCACAAACTCACACCCACACCCACAAAGTCACCTCCTTAACTCAAGTAGGTCTGTGACTATCCGGAGTGTCCTCTGAATTGTGGGCCATACTATGTTCCCCTAAAATGGCCTGTACTGTCTCAGATCTGGTCTCCTTGGCCAACTCTGTGAAGTTGTCAACAGCCAGCGGTGAACCACTACCTGCTTTCTCAGTAAAGGCCCCTCTTCAGAGCTCTTCAGGTATTTGGCAATCCTCATATCAGTAGGTACCAAGGAAGACTGACTCTGTCCTTGGTAAATCCAAACAAGTGAGACCACTGGGATTGGGACTTGGACTGGCTCTCGGTGCCTGGCTTCCTGGATCCCAAATTCAGAGATTTCCATCACCAGGAAAGTGAGGTGAGGTCACTTCCTTCAGGAACTGAATGAGGTCACTGCCTTGGCAACCACTTTGTCCTACCAGATTCATCCAAGGTTCCCATGAGATGGAGGCTGCCACTACTTCCTGTGACACTTTCACAAGTTAGAATGGTATATCAACCATAGGCACCTGGGAACAGCTCTCCACACAGGCATGGTTTGGTCAATCTTCTCTACATTAAGAAAGGAGAGGCTGATTCAGACACATCCCTTAATACTGACCAGGTTGTTTGTCATGGAAGATGACTTTTGCTCTATTAGGTCCTTCATAGCTGCCTGCAACTTCTCCAGGGTATCATTTCTGCTTGTACCTTTGATGTTCTCAGCAGGTGGAAGAGCCCCTACATTACTGTATTGTAAGACAAACTCTCTCCCGGCTCTTCTGTACAGTTAGGTTGAGGGTACAGTGTATGGTTAGAGTAATAACAGGTTTGATTTAGGTTAGAAATCATACTGAGGAATGAACAATGGTATTGGGAACTCGCGATATTTACGAGAATATATAGGTGAAATATAAGTATGAAAACAGAAATCTAGATAAGGTTTGAATCCAAGAAGGGCATTGGGCTGTTGATTGGGATACTTAGCTTTGAATTATATTCTGCACAGATGTCTCAGATAAATTGATATACAATGGCATAGGACCTTGTACCTAGGATGATTGATTGTCAAAGAGAATTTCCAGTCAAAAAGGGATAGTCGGTAGGATTAGGAAGATAGTTGGTAGGTATAGAAAAAAGAGTGAGTATAGGATTTTGAACAAAAGTTCTGTAGCAATAGGGTTTCGGATAGAGAGTGAATGTAAATTTCAGCACATGTAAAGAGTCAGTCACAATGATGAACTCAGGAAAATATGTATGAAAGCAGATATCAATGGAGACATTAGGAAATCAGGAAAAGCATAAAGTGAGGGTTAGTATTAGTCATTTTCAACAGGGTTGAGGTTGAATATATAATCTTAGAAAGCAACAAATATGTAGTCACCAATAGGATTGATTTGCGAGCATTAAGCAACCTGGAAATGGATGTTTTTAGAAATCCATGCTCACTTTCCATTTAGGATTTGGTGAAAGGTTAATAAGATAGGTACTTGTCACTTCCTGTTTTTCTGTATGCTTAACAAAACACTGTTGAAACCTTGAGGACTGTTTGCTAATTTTTTTCCCAGAATGTGCTGTCCCCGACTGCCAAACAGAGAATGTACACCCTCACCTGTTTGCACGCAAACCGTCCACTCGCCCTGACCCATCAATAAGCTTCCCTCCCTGCCCTCTTCAAGGAAAGTATATAACCTCTGCTTAAGCTGTTCTCATTGCTGTCTGCTCTATTCAAGTGAGCACTGAGCCCCAGATTGCTAGACTCCCAATAAACCCAGGGTAACTTTTGATGTGGAGGGGACCCCAGTAAACTTTGAAGTGGATACAGGGGCAGTATACTTAGTCCTTAAGGCCCCACTGGGCCCTCGATCAAATAAAAGCTCTCTAGTTCAAAGTGCTAACACCAGTAAATATGGGAATTAGACAACTAAGAAAACCATGGACATGAGGAAAGGAAAAATCCATCACTCCTTCCTAATAATCCCTGAATGCCTGGCCCCATTGACGGGCAGAGATCTGCTCACCAAGCTCCGGGCCAAAATGACTTTTAACCATGAAGGCCCCAAAATGATATTTCTAAATCCTTTAGTATAAACTCCTATATTCACGGCTTTAAATATGTCAGTAGAAGATGAACAGCAACTCTTCACACCCCCCAAGACTGATCAAACAGGCAAGCTACCCCAGAAATGGATAACAGATTACCCAGATGCCTGGAAAAAAACTGCTGGGTTAGGACTAGCCATGAAACAACCTCCAAAAACAGTGGAGTTCAAAACCTCAGCCTCCCCAATCAATGTCAAAAAATATCCTCTGAGCAAAAAAGCTAAAGATGGGATAAGGCCCCATATTCAGAAATATCTGGCCTTAGGGTCCTAAGGTCTTGTCAATCATCCTAAAACACTCCCCCGCTACCAGTATAAAAAGCCAGGAGCCAGGGACTATCCCCCATTAAAGACATAAGAGAGACCTACAACAGAGTGTAGGACATTCACCCCAGTGTACCTAATCCGTACAATCTGCTTATCACTCTGAACCCTGAGAGGAAATGGTATACTGTTCTGGACTTAAAAGATGCTTTCTTTTGCTTGCCTCTGCATAAATATAGTCAGTTGCTGTTTGCTTGCTAGTGGGTAGACCCAGAAACTGGAACGTGTGGTCAACTAACTTGGACTAGACTCCCCAAAATGGTTCAAAACCTCCCCCACTCTCTTTGATGAAGCCCTCCAAAGAGATCTCAACAGCTTCAGAACTACGCACCCCGAAGTCACCCAGCTTCAATACGTGGATGACCTGCTACTGGCACCCAACACCAAGGATATCTGTGAATCTGGGACCCAAGCAGTATTATGTGAGCTTCCTCAACTCGGGTATAGAGCTTCTTCCTAAAAGGCCCAAATTTGCCAGCAAGAAGTAATCTTCCTGGGCTATTCCTTTAGGGGCAGTAAACGATGGCTCACTGAGCCCAGAAATCAAACGGTTGTGCAGAAACCACCCCCATCTAACAGCAGACAACACAGAGAGTTTCTTGGGACTGCTGGGTTTTGCAGGTTAAGGATTCCTGTGTTTGGGTCCTTAACTTCTCATTTACACCCGCTGTTAAAGGGAGATGCCCAATTCTAATGGACCCCTGAGATCCAGCAAGCTTTTGATAACATCTAAGGACACTGACACTGTACTCCTCAACTTCACTGAGCAAAGCCTGAAATTTCAGAAAGCCCTACACTACGTTAAAAATTTACATCAGTTCACTCACCTTGGTTCAAAGAAATTGCAGGCATTCCTGAAGGATCAAGAACAGAGTTTTCCACTAACCGACTCACAGTGAAAGGAAATAACTGAACAGGTAAAAAAAAGCCTGTCGGGTCTGTCAATAGGTTAATGCTTACACTTCCAAGCTTCCTGCAGGAAAGCACCTATGAGGAACCAGACCAGGACAATTCTGGGAAGTGGACTTCACTGAAATTAAGCAAGCATGGTATGGACTTAAATATCTCCTATTCTTTGTAGATATATTTCAGGATGGATTGAAGCCTCCCCCCCCCCAAAAAAAAGGCGCAAATGGTGGTCAAGAAGATCCTGAAAGATATTTTTCCAAGGTACGGCCTGCCTAAGGTAATAGGGTCTGATAATGGACCAGCGTTCATGGCCCAGGTAACTCAGGGGTTAGCCAGGACCCTGGGGATTAATTGGAAGTTACATTGTGCTTATAGACCCCAGAGTTCAGGACAGGTAAAAAAATTAAATAGAACCATTAAAGAGACCTAAACGAAATTAAGCTTAAAGAGTTGCATAAAAGATTTGACTATGCTCCTGCCTTATGCACTATTTCATGCAAGAAATACTCCCTCTGTTTCTTTGTGTAACCTCACCCCCTATGAAATTCTCTATGGGGCCCCATCTCCAGTAAGGGACCTAACCCTAACTTAAAGATCTAACGATCCCTTCCACACCACCTTTCTTGACAGACTTAAAGTTCTGGAAGGAACTCAGCAATACCTGTGGAAACAGCTGGCCACTGCCTACCAACGTGCTGAAGAGGGTACTCCACATCTATATCAAGTAAGAGACTTTGTCTACATAAGACAACATCAGGTGTCATCCCTGGAACCCGGCTGGACAGGACCATACCAGGTGCTACTTATAACACCTACAGTGCTAAAGTTAGACGGAATCACTTCCTGGTTCCTAATTCTCATCTCAAGCCTGTGCCCTGTCCAGAATCTGGCTGAAAAATGGAAAAGACTGGTAACATTTTCAAATTGTATATTCGCCATGTGAATAAGACTATAGACTCTCCAATTGGTCACCAGTAGTCCTAACCCTCATCAACCCGTTCAGCAGCGATGGCTGATCACAAATCCTACTAGACAAGAAGTATGGTCTATCGCACATACAGCCCACTTAGGGACCTGGTGGCCATCTCTCCACCAAGAAATTTGTCAGCTGGCTATACGTCTTTCCTATTGGGAAATCCCTGATGAAGAGGATCCCCAAAAATTCCATTAAATACTTTCCATACAATAGATAATGGAAACAAACATTATGGATGTAGGGACACGCGAGCCAGATGCAGGTTGGCTAGCCTAGATTACTATGTTTGCCTGGCGGACTACCAAAGCCAAAAACAGCCACGACTGTGGGGGGAAAAGCCAACTTCTTCTGTAAATAATGGGGATGTGAGGATACAGGGGCTACCTGGTGGAAGCAAAACTCCTCATCAAATTCAGTACACAGCATTGGCCATATTACCAGTTAGATAACAAAAACCAATGGCCACCAGAAGGGTCTCTAGATCCTCAAATTTTGCGTGACCTTTTCAACTTCGACAAGTGCTCAAAAGTGTGGAAGGAAATTCCCCTACGTTTAGGCCTTTTCCCTCCTATGCTCAAATCCTGAACTATGCTTCTCCAATAGATACTCACCCGCAGCCTTCTGCCCCAGACTCTCTGCTGTCACTCCCACATCAGCAACCTGATTTCTCAGCTCCAGTTACTAGATCAAAAACCCAAATTTCCGTCGGTTCTCAGACCATTGCCCCTTGCTGAGCTTGCAGGTACTGAGGTACCCTTCCACCCACTCACTCCTCTCTCCTCCTGTCAGTGCCCACACCGGGTCCCACCAGGTCCTCTTACCAGCTAACCCAAAGCTCAAACCAGCTAAGGAGTGCCCTCAGACGCCTATCAAAGATGTAATTAAAATGGCCTTTAATGTTGCTTTGTCATCACTGAAAACAGGTTACTAAGAATTTAAAGTCCCTCACAGGCTTTTTGGGATACTCACTCCCGTCTTCCCCTCTGCTCTACCTGTTCTACTGCTCAAGTTTTGTTGCCAGGAAAATCCCAAACCCGTTTCCCATAATTCTTTTATATCTCTTTTTCCTCATCCTCAGAAACACGGAGCTGCTCTCATCCCCTGCCTTCCCTGTCTTTCCCTCTGTACCAGGCCCACAGAAAAGTCTTAAATGACCTTCTCCAGAAGTCTTCACCATGGCTGACTTTAAGCCTTTCAGCAACACAGTTCCTATAAAAGAGTTCAATGTAGATAAACTTCCTCTATTCGTGTTGCTCTGTTCTACTTGGCCACTGGCTGGAAAAATCAGCACTCCTAAGCTAGACACCCCCTTAGTAGTTTTTAACAAAATATATGAAGAAGGCCTCTGGCCTAGAGCTGGGGCTTCATAGAGATGGCTACATTTCTAAGATATAGAAGTTACCAACTGGGCTTCATGGTAACAGCTGGCAGGGAGGAAAAGAAAAAAAAGAAGAAAAAAGCTCTCCCCCTCCCAGGTGTCCTTAAGAAGTTAACTTTCCCAGAACAGAGGAAAAAAAAAACAGAAACAAAAACTGCTTTTTGTGAACTTCTGCAGACTGTGAACTTCTGAGCCCCTTCCCTTACATGCTGGGTACAAAATTCTGAAACAACCTAAACTTTGGGTTCAGGGATTAATTGATTACAACAGAAGCAATACCCTCTAAATCCAGATGCAACCAAATAAGACTGTTTCCCTGTCTTCTGTGCTATCTTAGGTACCTTGCCTTGTCCATCTCTACAGCAGTACAATTCTATACACTTAAACATTGTTTATGTTTTCATAAAATGGTCAACAGATGTGATTAATTATGTAATGGTGCAGATGTTTTCCAGAGTGCTCTATCATGACGCAGGTACATTTAAATATCAAATAGGGGGGCAAACAACCCGGTTCTGCCAGGAACCTGTATCCCTCACTTTAGTCATCCTATTATGAATAGGAGTTGCTGCAGGGGTGGGCACAGGAACCACTGCCCTGGTCCATGGGACACAACAAATGACCCAATTAGAAGCAGTAATAGACCAAAACTTAAAGCTATTAAAAACCTCCTTCACAGCTTTACACGAATCTTTAACCTCTCTCTCTGAAGTTATTTTACAGAACAGTCGAGGGTTGGACCTCCTCTTCATGAGAGAAGGGGCCTTCGTCCTGCATTGAGGGAAGAATGTTGTTTTTATGCCGACCATACTGGAGTTGTAAAAGAATCTATGATTAAATTAAGAAGATGCCTTGAAGAGCATCAACAAGAGAGAGAGGCCCAAAAAAGGTGGTTTGAGTCTTGGTTCACAAAGCCCCCTCATTAACTACGTTTTCATCAGCCCTGGCCGGTCCATTACTAATCCTATTATTGGTAATTGTAGGACCCTGTTTGATCAACCGTGTAGTTTCCTTTCTCCATGCTCAAATTGGACAAGTTAAACTTATGGTAATCAGAAAACAATATACCACACTAGTAAACATAAAATGTGACACCCCCAATGATCATTTTTATGATTAAAAGTAACCAAAAGAAGAAGTGGGGAATGAAAGGTTAATAAAATAGGTACTTGTCACTTCCAGTTTTTCGGTATGCTTAACAAAACACTGTTGATGTCTTGAGAACTGTTTGCTAATCTAGTTCCCTGAAAGTGCTGTACCCAACTGCAAAACTGCAGAATGTACTTCCTCACCCATTTGGACGCAAACCGCCCACTCGCCCTGACCCATCAATAAACTTTCCTATCTGCCCTCTCCAAGGAAAGTATATAAGCTCTGCTTAAGCTGTTCTCAGGGCTCTGTGCTCTATTCAAGGGAGCTCTGACCCCAGCATGCTGGACCCCCATAAATCCTTGGCTGTTGCATGAGACAGTCTCTGGTAGTCTCTTCCTCCGACACTCGCCTGACCTTTACATTGGTAAAATAATAAGTGTCATCTTTGCTTTTTGTGTCCAGAATATTACTGTGATAAAATGCATATGTAGATAAGGTGACGTGAGTATTTCTTCCACCATTTCTGGGAGCAATATTTTGAAGATGTATAAATTAGTATTGGGGGTACAAATAGGTATATCCTGTGACTCTGAATATAGAGATAATGCATGAATAGACCATAATGTGAATAAATAATACAATGGGTTCCAAATTTAAATAATGGATTCCATTGATATCTGAAAATATACAGGAAATCTTATATTGATATACATACATTCATTTCAACCACTAATACAACTAATGGTAATATTAGGATTATGGTTTATCATGAAGAGTGTGTGAGTTTTGCTTCAAAAGTGATCATGGAAATTAAAAATAATGTGTTTGGAAAGAAGTCTCATGAAAAGCCCAGTCAAGAAACCTAGAGGAATTTATGTGTTCTGAAGCAGGAAGTGATGAAAGTGAAACAACTGCCTATAAGTTTGCTAACTTGTGGATGGAATATATATCCTATCATGTGCATAAATTGAAGAAATAGTATTGTACCAGTGCTGAATAAAAATGACCTTCAAAATACACATCATGTCCCACTGGAATCTACTTGCATTGATGTTAAACTGGGTCAGTTACTGTAGAAATAATAGTATTTGTATGCAAAATAAACTGAAGTTAGTTTTAAGTACTGGAAACAAATATGTATTTCAGGTGGATGAATATTTCTGTGAAAAATCTTGTGAAAAGTTGATTATAAATCCATATACATGAACATGAATGAATTTAGAGAGTGTATATAAGACACATATATTTCTGGAGAGTATATATATATATATATATATATATATATATATATATATACACACACACACACACACACATACACACACACACACACACATACACACACACACAAAATACACACACACACACAGACATTAAATTAGCAATATATATGCCAATCAAAATTTATCATGATATATATATCATCCACAGATGCAAAAATATTTCTTTAATTGAACATGGATTTATGTATAATGTTGTTCAACTAGGAAGCTCACCTATAGGTTGCATTTTCAGTTCCAACAGCGTTTAAGAGGAGTGATCACTTCTCACAAATTGTATTTGCCAAATCAGCCACCTCACAAAAATGTACATGTGATACCAGGTATGATTCTATATGTGCATTTAAAAGTACATGTGCTAAATAGGATACAGAGAAAGGGAGACAGGAATTCACATATTTGTTAACCTTAAAAACACATGGAGAACTATTTAAATTAAATATTGACTAGATTTATAACACCTACCATTAATCATGCAAAATACAAGTACAACTATACACTATGATTTCTCCTAACTGCTTGTATTCCTATTCTGTTTGTGTTATTTTTCTCCATCATATTAGGAGTAGTAGTCAGAGTCTAGTAGGGTATGGGTTCATGTCAGAGATTCAGTATTTTGAATGGAAAATTGTAAAATGAATGCAATGTGTATGTAAATATGTGCTACAAAAAAATGTTCACACTCTCATCCAGAACATTGCCTTGACATTGCCTTTGTTCCGAGTAAGACACAATTAGAGGAGAAAAGTTAGAAAATCTGTGAATATATATCAGGAATGAAAAATGCTCAGGAGTTCACAACCTCCGAGGTGGTAGAGGAGTTTTCAAAAGTAAGGGACAGGGTAAACATTTCTCAAACATGGAGCTCTGCTGGTGTAAAGACTTCTTGAGAAACTTCCTCTGAGGTTGGGCACTTAAAAATATATGTTGTTGTTAGGAGCTTTAGCTTCCTTTGTTGGGAGACCATCAAATCTGGGTGTGCAACAATGTGACCTGGAGGATATTGTTTCTAATTTTCCAATGAACATGAGGCAGCCATGCTGAATACTCTCTTTGTAGTTTAACTATGGTCACTGGGTTGTAAGTGTCTCCACGTGTGGACTGTGAAGCCATTTGGTCATTCTCCAATTTTCGTGGTGTTTCTCACAGGTGCACTGGGAGTTTGGTATTTGCTTCATGAAATACAAGGAGCTAAACTGGGACACAGTGCTGGAGAGAGTTCTGTCCCGTGTGGAGGGTCACGGTCTGCATGAGAATGCACCAACCAGGATTCAATTCCACATAAGTTGCCCCCATTTCCATAGCAACCTGATTCTGAACATTGCCCTGAAACCTCTCTATATAAAAAACACCTTTGCATAGAAGGGTCTGCTGGCTGTACCATGTCAGTCACAAGCCTTTGGGAAGCCAATGGCAGATCCACATGTCACCACCACACATGTTTTATCACACACCTTCACACCACTGCTCTAGGCCCACTAATGAGCAGGATCCAACTTACTGGCATCACTGTTCTACACAAATTTCATGAAACCCAGTAAATCAAGGCACTGTCTGGTACACTCATCATAAGCAACAGGACATCCAAAAGTTCTCCAGTGCCACCTGGTCATGGGAATTTCAAAAATTTCATGGTATTTATCAAGCCATTTGTCAAGGATGAAGTTGGAGTCTCTGGGGGTTTCAATTCATTCAGGAACCATTAAATGTTGAGGAATCTCATTTCAATGAAAGCTCTAGAGAACACTCACAGCAAGGCTTCCCAAAGAGTAGCCAAAAGGTCACATGAAGCCAGGCCCATTGAGGTCTACAATGTGAGGTCCATGCGTGTTTTGACTCAACTGTGGCTGCAAAGTCTTTCAGAATAAAATCATGTGATATCCTGGCTGAGATTCCCAGTGCTCTGTGGAAAGCCACTCTGTGCCTAGATCTCAGGTTCCAAGGGCAACTCTCATGCATGGCCTAGTAAAATTCAAACACAATTGATGACAATGCTTCTCTGAGGTCAGTTCCAGAACTCAGACTCTAAGGGGAATCACACCAGAGTTAAAGCCCAGGTAAACCCAGGCATCTCTTCCAACTGCCACACAACTTACCACAATTCAAAACAAAATTCTCCCACATGGCCCTTATCTTCTTCCATGTAGACCCTCATCATAACCTCTGGATGGAGTTTTCCATGAGGGACACAGACCAAGACAATGTCCAAAATAACCTACCTTTCCCCCGATTTGCCTAAAATCAGTGTGGCCTGGAAACCCTGACTGTGAACGAGGAGTGATCAAATAGGTCTGCCATTAATACTGCTTGGCTTCTCCAATTTGAGGCCTACTGACTGTGGGGTTTAGATTCTTTATGTGAATTGGAGTAATGAGAACACCCAAGCACGTATGGGCTAGCCTCTGCAGGGCTTTGAATAACTCACTTGACCCAAAGGATCCCTATTCTCACTTGATAGATGTCAGGAACCTTTGAAAGGAAGGCGAGAGTCTTCATCCACAATGACAGCTCTTTTGGCTATTTTGGTTCTGTATGCATCCATGGGATCTTTCTTTAGATCCATCAGGTGCTGAGAATCTAAGCCACAGCCTCACACAGGGCCAAGAGACTGATTCAGACACACCCCTTTCCAAAGCAATTAAGCAAAGAGCCCTAGGTGATGCCCATTCATTTCCATTTGAAAACTGTTTTCTTCAGGCTTCACAAATTGGTGGCCCGAGGCAAAGAACTTCGTGACATTCATAGCAACAGAATAATAGGTAAGCAAAAGGCCCAAAGCAGGGTTTCTCCACTGAGATTTAGTGGTCACACATATATCTGATTTTTCTGAGATGCTCACAATTCACTTGAGCTATCCAGTACATGGCCATGTCACAGAGCTTGGAGGTGGTACATACCTTAGAGACAAAACCATGAGACTATTCTGGAGAGGGGCCAGAATTCTGGAAGAAAACTGTAACTTAGGAAGATTGCAGGTGTTACCCATTGATAAGGCAATCTGAACTCCATTCATTAATTGGGCAGGATGAATTCTGGGAAGCTTTCTACTAGACAGGACACATCCATTGATGCATTCTTTTTTTCTAATGAGTACAACCACGGACACAGTGAGGTAAACAGACATAGAAACACTCGCCTTGTCAAATGACTTACAATAAACAGTTCATTCCACAGCACATAAAGCGCCTTGCCTACCTATTCTCAGAAAATGAGACAAAACCACAAACCAACACCCACAAAGGCAGCTCCTTCCCCCAAGAAGGTCTGTTACTCTCTGGAGTGTCCTCTGACTGGTGGGCCATATTATTTCCCCCCTAAATGGCCTGAAATGTCTCAGATCTGGTCTCCTTGGCCAACTCTGTGAAGGTGTCAGGACCCAGAGGTGAGCCACTACCTGCTTTCTCAGGAAAGGCCCCTCTTCAGAGCTTTACTGGCATTTTGCAATCCTCACATCAATAGGTACCAAGAAAGACTTACTCTGTCCTTGGTAAATCCAAACAAGTGAGAACACTGGGACTGGGACTGGGACTGACTCTGGGTGCCTGGCTTCATGAATCTCAAGTTCTGAGATTTCCTTCACTAAGGAAGTGATGTGAGGTCACTTCCTTCCGGAACTGAATGAGGTCACTGCCTTGGCAATCACTTTGTCCAACCAGTGGCTTCCAAGTCTCACATGAAAAGGAGGCTGTCCCTAATTCCTGTGACACTTTCACAAGTTAGAATCTTATATCAACCATAGGCACCCGGGAACAGCTACCCACACAGGCCTGGTTTGGTCCATCTTCTCTACATTAAGAATAGAGAGGCTGATTCAGACAGAAACCTTCATCCTGACCAGGTTGTTTGCCATTGAACATGACTTTTGCTCTCTCAGGTCCTTCATAGCTGCGCATATATTCTCCAGTGATCATTTCAGCATGGAACTTTGAGGGTCTCAGTAGGTGGAAGACCCCCTACATTTCTTTACTGCAAGACCAACTCTGTCCCTTCCCTCTGTAAATTTAGATTTAGGGAACAGTGTATGGTTAGGGTTAACAACATGTTTTATTTGTGTTAGGAATCATTCTGCTGGATGAATAATGGTATTGGGAACCTGAAATATTTATAAGAATATGTATTTGAAATATAAGTATGAAAAGAGAAATCTAGGTAAGATTTGAAGCCAGGAAGGGCATTGGGCCCTTGATTATGATATTTAGCTTTGAATTACATTCTGCAATGTGGTCGCAGGTAAATCTACATACAATGGAATAAAACCTAGTACCTCAGATGCCTGAATGTCGAAGAGAACATCCAGTCAAAAAGGGATAGTCAGTAGGATTAGGAAAATAGTAGGTTTAGGTTGAAGAGTGAGTCTTTGAGTTGGAAATATAGTTTTTTAGCAATAGGGTTTCGTTTAGAGAGTGAATGAAAATATCAGCACATATGAAGAGTCAGTCACAATGATGAACTAGGGAAAATATGTAGGAAAGCAGATATAAAATAGAGACATTAGGAAATCAGGCAAAGTATAAAGTGAGTAACAGGATTAGACATTTTCAACAGGGTTGAGGTTGAATATATGATATTAGAAGAAACAAATATGTAGTCACCAATAGGATTGAAATTTGAGAGCATTAGGCGACCTGGACATGGATGGTTTTAGTAATATATATATTCACGTTCAATTTAGGTTTTGGTACAATCATAAGTGTTACCTTTACATTTGTGTCCAGAATATTACTGTGATAAAAATGTATATGTAGATCAGGTGATATGAGTATTTCTTCCACCATTATGGGGAGCAATATTTTTACAACCTATAAATTAGTATTGGGGAAAAAAATAGGTGTACCCTGTTTTGATGAATATAGAAATGATGAATGAATAGACCAAACTGTGAATAAATAATATAACTGGACCCAACATTAGAAATTGGAATTGGAATAAATTGATATCTGAAAATATACAGGAAATCTTATATTGATATTGGCATACATACATTCATTACAACCAGTTGTACATCTAATGGTAATATTAGTGTTACGGTTGATCATGAAGAGTGTGTGAGTTTTGCTTCAAAATTGATTATGCAAATCGAAAATAATGTGTTTGCAAAGAAGTCTCATGAAAGACCAGTCAAGAAACATGGAGGAATACATGTGTTCTGAAGCAGGAAGTGATTGAAAGTGAATCAAAAGTTTTAAATTTTGAAATTTTGGATGAAACATTTATCCTATGATGTGCATAAACTGAAGAAATAGTACTGTACCAGTGTTGAATAAAAATGAATGTCAAAATACACATCATGTCCCATAGGAATCTACTTGCATTGATATTAACCTGGGTAAGTTACTGCAGAAATATTAGGATTTGTATGCACCTTTCATTGAAGTTAGTTTTCAGTACTAGTAAACAAATATGTGTTTCAGGGGGATGAATATTTCTGAGAATAATCTTGTAAAAATTTGATTATAAATCCACATACATGAATATGAATGTATTTAGGGAGTGTATAATAAGACACATATATTTTATATTTTAAAAAATCTGGAGATTATATATATATATATATATATATATATATATATATATATATATATATATATACACACACAAACACAAAACACACACAGACATTAAAGAGTAGCAGTATATATGCCAATCGAAATTCATGGTGAAATATATATCGTCCACTGATCCAAAAATATTAATTTTACTGAACATGGATTTATGAATAATGTTGTTCAACTAGGAAGATCACCCATAGGTTGAATTTTAAGATCCAACAGCATTTACGAGGAGTTATCTCTTCTCATAATTTTTATCTGCCACGTCAGCCTCCAAACAAGTATGTACATGTGATACCAGCTAGGATTCTATATGTGCATATAAAAATACATTTGCTGAATAGGCTACAGAGAAAGGGAGATAGAAATTCACATATTTGTTAACTTTAAAAACACATGGAGAACTATTTCAATTAAAAATTATCTAGATTTATAATACCTACCCTACATAATGCAAAAGGCAAGTCCAACTATACACCATTCCTTCTCTGTACTGCTTGTATTTCTATTGTGTTTGGGTTATTTTTCTCCATCATATTAGGATTAGTAGTCAGAGTCTAGTAGGGTATGGGTTCGTGTCAGGGATTCAGTATTTTTAATGGGAAATTGGAAAATGAATCCAATGTGTATGCAAATATGTGCTACACAAAAATCTTCCCACTCTCATCCACAACAATGCCTTGACATTACCTTCACCCCAGGTAAGACACAATTAGAGGAGAAGAGTTAGAAAATCTGTGAATGCAAATCTGGAATGGAATATGCTCAGGAGTTCACAACCTTGGAGGTGGTAGAGCAGTTTCCAAAAGTAAGGGACATGGTAAACACTCCACAAACATTGAGCTCTGCTGGCCTAAAGACTTCTTGAGAAACTGCCTCTGAAGCTGGGCACTTGAAATATATGTTGTATTAAGGAGTTTTAGCTTCTTTTGTAGTGAGACCATCAAAGCTGGGTCTGCATCTATATGACCTGGAGAACATGGATTCTTATTTTCAAATAAACCTGAGGCAGCAGTGCTGAATTCTCTCTTTGTAGGTAAAGTGTGGCCACTGGAGGCTAAGTTTCACCCCGTGTGGACTGTGAAGCCATTTGGTCCTCCTCAAATTTTTGTGGTGGTTCTTGCTGCTGCACTGGGGCTTTTGGTTCTTGCTGCTGCACTGGGCTTTTTGAACAACAAGTTCAACTGGGACACAGTGCTAGAGGGTGTTCTGTCACGTGTGGTGGGTTAGGGTCTGCAGGAGAATGAAACAACCAGGCTTCTTTCTCACATAGCTTGCACCCTTGACCATATCAACCTGATTCTGATCATTACCTTGAAAGCTCTCCAAATAAAAAGATGCCTTTACAAATAAGGGTCTGCTGGCTGCACCATGTCA
The DNA here is from genome assembly GCF_048772815.1 of Callospermophilus lateralis. Lineage (NCBI taxonomy): Eukaryota > Metazoa > Chordata > Mammalia > Rodentia > Sciuridae > Callospermophilus > Callospermophilus lateralis. Next base: position 257,558 of record NW_027512749.1, read on the forward strand.
GTCACAAGCCATTTGGAAGCAAATGGGCTATTCACATGGACCCACCACAGATGTTTTATCACACACGTGGCTACCACTGCTCTAGGCCCACTACTCAGCAGGCTCCAACTTACTACCATCTCTGTTCTACATTATTTTTATAAATTCCAGTCAATCAAGGCACTCTCTGGTACACTCATGATCAGCAGCAGGACATCCAAAGATACTCCAGTGCCACCTGGTCATGGGAATTTCAAAAATTTCAAAGTATTTATCTAGCCATTTTTCAAGGATGTAGTTGGGAGGCACTGTGGCTTTCAAGAACCATTAAATGTTGAGGAAGCTCATTTCAGTGAAACTCTGGAGAACTTTCATAGGCAACGCTTCCCATAGAGTGGCCAAAAGGTTACATGAAGCCAGGCCTATTGAGGTCTACAATGTGAGTTCCATGTGTGTTTTGACTCTCAAGTATGGCTGCCAAGTCTTTAAGAATAAAATCATGGGATAATTTGGCTGAGATTCCCAGTGCTCTGTGGAAAGCCACCCTGGACCTTGATCTAAGTTTATAAGGGCGACTCTCATGCATGGCTTCCTAAAATCCCAACTCGATTCATGGCAATACTTCTCTGAGGTCACTTCCAGAACTCAGTCTCTAAGGGGATTCACACCAGAGTTCAAACCCAGGTGGACCCAGTCATCTCTTCCAACTGCCACACAAATGACCACAATTAAACCAAAATAGTCCCACATGGCTCTCATCTTCTTCCATATAGACACTCATCATAACCTCTAGCTGGAGGTTTCTATGAGGAGCGCAGGACAAGACAGTGTCCAAAATACGCACTCTTGCTCGTCATTTCCATAAAGTCAGAGTGGCCTGGACACCCCTTCTGTGAACCAGAAGTGATCAAAAAGGCCTACCATTAATACTGCTCAGCTTCTCCAATTTGAGGCCTACTGACTGTGGGGTTTAGATTCTTTATGTGCATTGGGGTCATGAGAAAACCCAAGCACCTATTGGCTAGCCTCCGCAGGGCTTTGAAGAAGTCATTTGACCCAAAGGATTCCTATTCTCACTTGATAGAGGTCAGGAACCTTACAGAGGAAGGCAAGAGATTTTATCCACAATGACTGCTCTTTAGGCCATTTTGGTTTTGGATGCACACCTGGCATCTTTCTTTAGATCCATCAGGTGCTGAGAATACAAGCCACAGCCTCACACACAGCCAACAGACTGGCTCAGACACATCCCTTTCAAAAGCAATTACTCCAAGAGAGACAGGTGATGCTCATTCATTTCCATTAGAAAACTGTTTTATTCAGGTTTCACAAAGTGGTGCCTTAGGCAAAGACCTTCCTGACATTCAGTGCTACAGAACAATAGGTAAGCAAAGGCCCAAAGCAGGGATTCTCCACTGAGACTTTCATGATCACACAGATATCTGAGTTTCCTGAGATTCTCGCCATTCCCTTCAGCTATCCAGTACACGGCCATGTCACAGAGCTTTGAGGTGCTACATATCTTGGTCACAAAACCATGAGTCTATTCTGGAGAGTGGCCAGAATTCAAGAAGAAAACAGAAACTTAGGAAGACAGCAGGTCTTGCCCATCAATAAGGCAAGCCTCCGTCCTTTCATAAATTGGGCAGGATGAATGTGGGGAAGCTTTCTCCTAGACAGGACACATCCATTGATGCATTTTCTTTTGTAATGTCTACAACCATTGACACAGTTGGATACACAGACATAGAAACACTTGCTTTGTCAAATGACTTACTAGAAACAGTCCATTCTAAACCAAAGAAACCGCCTTTCCTACCTATTCTCAGAGCATGAGACAAAACCACATACACACACTCATTCTCACAAAGGCACCTTTTTCCCCCAAGAGGGTCTGTGACTATCAAGAGTGTCCTCTGCCTTGTGGGCCATACTATGTTCCCCCAAAATGGCTTCTCAATTCTCAAATCTGGACTCCTTGGCCCACTCTGTGAAGTTGTCAGGAGCCAATGGTGAGCCAATACCTGCTTTCTCAGGAAAGACCCCAATTCAGATCTTTCCTGGCATTTGGCCATCCTCACAACTGTAGATACCAAGAAAGATTGACTCTCTCCTTGGTAAATCCAAAAAGTGAGACTTCTGTGACTGTTATTGGGCCTGACTCTGGCTGCCTGTTTTCAGGGATCCCAAGTTCAGAGTTCCATCACCAAGAAAGTGAGGTAGGTCACTTCCTTCATGAAGTGAATGAGCTCACAGCCTTGGCAACCACTTTGTCCTAACAGTTGCTTCCAAGGGTCCCATGAGATGGATTCTGCCCCTACTTCCTGTGACACTTTCACAAGTTAGAATGGTATATCAACCATTGGTACAGGGGAAAAGATGTCCACACAGGCCTGGTTTGGTCCATTTGCTCTATATTAAAAAGAGAGAGGCTTATTCAGACACATCCCTTCATAGTGACCAGGTTGTTTGCCATGGAAGCTAACTTTTGCTCTCTCAGGTCCTTCATAGCAGTCTACATCTTCTTCGGGGATCATTTCTGCATGGATCTTTGATATTCTCAGCAGGTGGAAGATCCCCAACATTCCTCTTTTGTAAGACCAACTCTGTCCCTGCACTGCTCTAAAGTCAGATTGAGGGAACAGTGTATGGTTAGGGTTAATAATATGTTCAATTTTGGTTAGCAATCATTCTGCTGGATGAATAATGGTATTGGAAACCTGTGATATTTACAAGAATATATAGGTAAAATATAACAGAAATCTAGGGAAGATTTGAAGCCATGTAGGGCATTGGGCCCTTGAGTGGGATACTTAGCTTTGAATTATATTCTGCACAGATGTCTCAGATAAGTCAATATACAATGAAATTGGATCTTGTACCTCGGATGATTGAATAACAAACAGAACATCTAGTCATAAAGGAATAGTCCGTAGGATTACCAAGGTAGTCAGCAGGTTTATAAAGAAGAGTGAGTATAGGATTTGGACCAAAAGTTCTTTACAAATAGGGTTTCGGGTAGAGAGTGAATGTAAATGTCAGCACATGTGAAGAGTCAGTCACAATGATGAACAGGGGAAAATATGTAGGAAAGCAGACATAAATAGAGACATTAGGAAATCAGCAAAAGTATAAAGTGTGTAATTGGTTTAGACATTTTCAACAGGGTTGAGTTTGAATATATAATCTTAGGAAGAAACAAATATGTTGTCACAAATAGGATTGAATTCGAGAGCATTAGGTAACCAGGACTTGGATGATTTTTGTAATCCATGTTCACTTTCCATTTAGGCTTTTTTAAAATCATAAGTGTGACCATTGCATTTTGTGTCCAGAATATTATTGTGATAAAATGTATGTGTAGATCAGGTGACATGAATATTTCTTCCACCGTTTCTGGAGCAATGTTTTGTAGACGTATAATTTAGTATTTGGGGTACAAATAGGTGTACCCTGTGTCTATGAATATGCAGATTATGCATGAATAGACCATACTGTGTATAAATAATATAACTGGTTCCACTTTAAATAATGGATTGAATTGATATCTGAAAATATAAAAGAAATCTCATATTGATATGCAATCATTCATTCCAACCACTTATACATCTAATGGTAATATTAGGGTTATATTTTATTCTGAAAAGTGTGTGAGTTTTGCTTCAAACGTGATTATGGAAATCAAAAATAATGTGTTTGGAAAGAAGTCTCATGAAAAGAATAGTCAAGAAACCTGGAGGAATTCATGTGTTCTGAAGCAGGAAGTGATTGAACGTGAAACACATGCATATAAATTTGCGAACTTTTGAATGAAATATATACAGTATGATGTGCATAAGCTGCAGAAATAGTAATGTAGCAGTGTTGAATAAAAATGAACATCAAAATACACATCATGTCCCCTAGGAATCTACTTGCATTGATATTAATCTGGGTCAGTTACTGTAGAAATATTAGGATTTTTATGCACCATTTACTGAAGTTAGTTTTCAGTACTAGGAAACAAATATGTATTTCAGGTGGATGAATATTCTGAGAATAATCTTGTGGAAACTTGATTTTAAATCCATATAAATCGCAAAACATTATAAACAAAAAACACACACAGACATTAAAATGTAGCATAGTATATGCCAATTGAAATTCATCTTGAAATATATATCATCCACTGATCCAAAACTATTTGTTTAATGAACTTGGATTCATGAATAATGTTGTTCAACTAAGAAGCTCCCCCATAGTTTGAATTTTCTGTTCCAACAGTGTTTAGGAGGAGTGATCTCCTAAATGTGTATGCAAATATGTGCTACACAAAAATATTTCCAATCTCATCCAGAACAATGACTTGATATTACCTTCGCCCCAAGAAAGACACAATTGGAATAGAAGAGTTAGAAATTCTGTGAATACATATCTGGAATTAAAATGCTCGGGAGTTCACAACATTGGAGTTTGCAGAGGAGTTTCCAAAAGTAAGGGAGAGGCTTGATAGACCCAACCTGATTTTTTATTAAAATTGGGAACCATCTTGCCACAAAGCCGTGAAAAGATAATTTTGGCTTTACTCTAAATTACTGCAAATTCTGAACCTGCTTGGAACGCCTGCCCGTGCCTTGAACTCATCCACACCTGGCTCTCTGACCAGATAACAGTACTTTCTGAAACTTTAGTGACACCTCATAAATATTGGCCTTCCCTGGCCAGACAACAACCCTCTCTGAGGCCCTAATGGTCCTCATTATTTCTGATATTGGGGCCAGCAAAAAAAAAAAATGTAAACTACCATTAGTGTGATGCTTTCAAAGTTTTGTTATCTGTAACCACCCGTTTGTGTAACTTTCTGGGCTATATAGCTGGGCTGTAGGAAAGGTGGGGTTGCTGTCTTGTTCCCGCCATTTTGGGAAGGAGAGGCAGCCCAGCCTGTTGAAATAATAAGCTTGCCTTAATTTGATTTTAATTGGAGTCAGTGGTCTTTTCTTGCATCCTAGTCCAAAATTTTGGAGTTCCCCAGTGAGATGACCCTGCCCGAGCAGATCACAAAACCAGACTGCTGAAAATTCTGAAGCTGGCCTTTCCTCCAGGGCACTGGGCTGGAGAACCACTCTAGGGGGTGCACAACTTGAGATGTTCCAAGGCCTTGGAGTGAGCCGTCAGTCTGGGGAGCACTGCAGTGAACCACCACACTAAAACTATTATCAAGCCCCTGGTGGAGGAGGCCTCCATAGGTAAGTGGCGCCTTTATAACATCTGATATCTGGTTAAGGGAGATCTCTTCTGATGACAGAGAGGTGGCCTGGGGAGGCTCACATACACTCCTGTCCAGGACAGTAATGAGAATCATGCTGTCCTCTGTTCTGTTCTGTAGGGAATTCCTCTGGAAGGGTAGAGAGGTGCCGATGGGCACACACACGCTCCTACCCTGGAGCTTTAGCAAGATGTTGCATTGCTCCTCTGTTTTTCTGTTTCGGCACCAGGATTCTGTTTTTCTGTGTTTTGTTCTGTGGTCTATATGTTTTTTGTTGTTTGTTTTTGTGCGTTTTTTTGTTTGATTTCTGTGGTAAAATTTTAAGGATATTGGACGTGAAAAAGGGTAACAAAGCAAGTAAGCCTGACACCCTTTCGACTGTGTTTTAAGGAACTGTGATGAACTTTACCCACCTTTGTTAAGCAGGAAGAAAGAAGCCCCTAGCTGGCTGCCTGGAGCACACCCACTGCACAGGGTAATGCCTGCTGGGGAACGAAGAACTGAGTATATCCCAGGTTAACAAGTGAAACTCTTTAAAATCCCTTGTCCCTCCAGATCATGAGAGTCACAACCTTTTGGCAGAGTCCCCTTGTTTTTCCTTTGTTAGCAAAGCAATAAACCTCCATTTTTTTTTTCTCAAAACCCTGTCCTCATTATTAAATTAGCATTAATTTGCTTCAGGGTCAGAAACCGAACTTTAAGTTACAAATTTTGATACCCGGCCCCGTCCCAGAACTTTTTGAGAGCTGACGACTGAAATGTTAGGAGATGGAGCATGCTTGGAGTGGACCCGAAACAGAAGAGCTAATCCTGTAAGTAAAAGGAGGGACTGAGGGACCCCAGCAACTGCCAAAGCCCTGTTGCTTCAGGGAATTCCCTCCTTCCTTCCCTGCACTGTAAGCATTATGACACCTCTGTCTTCTTTTAAAAGAGAAAAATAAAAAGGGGACACTAAATGCAGTAAAGTCACCATGGAGACCCTTGATTTTACATTTCAGGTAGCTTCTCTGTGAAAACATGTGGTCCCCTTGTGGGGACATCTGTGGTGCCACTGGTGCAGGAGATTTTTCTCTTATCTGCTCTGTTTTAAAGGCTTCTGTCTGTCAGCCATATTCTGGAGTTCCTTTCTGTCTGTCTTGTGCCTTTGTTTTTGGCCCTTTAAGACATGTGCAATAATGTGTTTATATTATAAATTGTTTCTTGAGAATGATCTTAGCTGAATGTGTGTCTAAATGATGATGTTTTATTGTAAAAATCTGGTATCTGAATGCGTTTTTTGAAGCATTGCACAATATTGCAGTTAAAAGTCGGGTTTAGGTAATTGTTTAGTTTTTGATTTCAGATAATTCATGCCAGAGAACTTAAATACTTAGGATGGAAAACTAAAGAACTCTACTTCCAAGTTGGCAAGTAACTTCCCAATCATGCAGTCTTTTTTTCTCCAATTTTGAATTGGGTAGCCTGGGAAAATGTCACTGTGTTTACCAGTGCATTAATTTGGACAAGGATAGTAAATCATAGTATGATATCTGTTGACAAAACAAGATGTAAAGATATAAAATTTTGTGAATTGTATCTTAAACTTGTAGCATAATTTTCAACATCCTAACCAGAAAATTATGGTTAAAATGCCTTAGGCCTGAGGTGTCTGCTCAGAATAGCAGTTTTTTCCTGCTCCTTCCAGACCTCAGCCAGGACTTCTGTTGAAATGCAAATGAAAGTCTCCTGTAAGCTCAGTAGGAGACTGATCTGAGGCCTAAGGGAAAAAAATGGTAAATTGTATGGTATTTACTAATTACCGGCCAGTCATTTTTTCTAGGACTCATAATTTTTTCTTAGATTCTTTTTTTTTTTGAGTTTATGATTTTGATCCTACAGACCTAGGTTAATGTTTTTCTGATCAGTTTTATCTTTGACCAACTGTGGAGTTTTAAAAGCATTGCAATGGTGATTTCACCTGTGAAAAGCTACAAGGCCTTCACTATTATTAGGTGTGCACACTTTTGTTATGTGTTGTATGTCTCTCTCTCTCTCTCTCTCTCTCTCTCTCTCTCTCTCTCTCTCTCTATATATATATATATATATATATATATATATATATATATATATATACACATATGTCCGTATATCATTCAAATGATACACAAATTAACATATATAAGGAGCACTCATATAAAAAAGCGCTCATAAAAACAAATTTTAAAAAGTGGACCACAGATCTTTAATTCACGTGGTTTCAATGTTTCAATTTAGATTGGATAAACAGATAAATATAAATGTCTTCAAATTTATGCCTATAAGTTTTTCTAGGTGTTCAAAAATCTAATAAAATATTATTGTCTACCAAAGGTCTATATGACTTTGTTCTAGGACTTTTCCTTCAACCAAAAAATGGTTTACACTGTTCAATACATTTGTCTAATATTTTGATTAAAAAGTAAAGTAAATTTGATTTGGATTTACTCATTCATGAGTGTTTTTGTTTGATATCTGATTGATATACTAAGGTCTATCAATTTTTAGTACAAAATCTGTATAAAATGTTTACAATCTTACACAGACTTTCTACTAAAGTCTGTGTAAGATTGTAAAAATTAGTCATGTGTTAAAGAGACAAAAATTTCTTAAAACATAAGATTACTCATTACATTGTGTTTATTAAGTTTTATTTTTTCCAGAGCAAGCAACCATAAAAATTAAACAACTGTTTAAAACAGAACTGTTATTTTAGAGCACTGTACTGCCATTTCTTTAAAAGATAAACTTGGTTAATGTAGAAACATCAATGTAACTGTGATGCTATTAATGTGCTCATATCTTCCAGTTATACAACTCGATAAGGTAGAAACTTTAAAAGAGCATTATATCAAGCTAGTGTTCTGAAGTTGTATGGTAAATAAAATATATATTGGGGATTTATTTACCTGTTATCAATAAGATATGTAAAGTTTTATGTTACACTTTACATTGTGCAACAATTTAAATGTATTTTTAAATTAATGAGAGCCTAATCTATTTGAATGTTAAAAACATTCAGCCATTCTTTAATTCATGTTTCAAAAGTGATATTATATGGTGTTAGCTAATGTTCATGTGACCTCAAACAATTTATGTAAACTTTGTAAAAGGATATTAAAAAACGAAGATCAGCTTTAGAACTAAAACACTTAAGATTTATAAAGAGCCCTGTCTTACCTGAGATAAGGCTCTGTGTCCCATCTTACTACATGTGAGAATGACTACGAAAGCAGTAGGTCAGATTTTATTTCATTTAAAGTTATGTTCAAAAGTTTTGTTTTTTTCTTTTTTTCTCTCAAGTTTACTAGGATCTCAAACAGGGAATATAAAGTAAAACTCACCCAAAAAATTCAGGGTAGCATTACATTAACTAAGTATTTTTACTCTTGTTAAAAAATTTTGTTTTTTAATTTGCTTATAAGTGATCTAAAGATTCCCTGTTGGTGTTTTAACTATGGCTGGAATCTTTCAGAATAAAATCTTGTGATATCCTGGCTTAGATTCCCAGTGCTCTGTGTAAAGTCACCCTGGGCCAAGATCTCAGATTCCAATGGTGAATCTCATGTGTGGCCTCCTGAAATCAGAACACAATTCATGGCAATACTTCTCTGAGGTCAGTTACACAACTCAGTCTCTAAGGGGAATCACAACAGAGTTCAAGCCCAGGTGGACCCAGGCATCTCTTCAAATTGCCACACAAATGATGACAATTAAAACCAAAACACTCTCACATGGCCCTCTTCATCTTTTTATATAGACACTAATCATAACCTCTAGCTGGAGGTTTCCATGAGGGGCACAGCCCAAGACAGTGTCAAAAATAATCTCCCTTGTCCCTCATTTGCCTAAAGTCAGGGTGGCCTGGACAACGTTAGTGTGAACCAGAAGTGATCAAATAGGCCTGCCGTTAATACTACTCCACTTCTCAAATTTGAGGCCTACTGACTGTGGGGTATAGATTTTTAGTGTGAATTGGAGTTATAAGAAAACCCAAGCACCTATTGTCTCCCCTCTGCAGCCCTTTGAAGAACTTATTTGACACAAATGATCCCTATTCTCACTTGATGGAGGTCAGGAATCTTACAGAGGAAGGCGAGAGGCTTCATCCACAATGACTGATCTTTTTTCCATTTAGGTTTTGGATGCCCACATGGGATCTTTCTTTAGATTCATCAGGTGCTGAAAATCTAAACCACAGGCTCACACAGGGCCAAGAGGCTGATTCAGATACATCCATTTCCAAAGCTATGAAGCAAAGAGCCACAGGTGATGCCCATTCATTTCCATTTGAAAACTGTTTTCTTCAGGCTTCACAAAGGGGTGGCCTGAGGCAAAGACCTTTCTGACATTCAGAGCAACAGAACAATAGGTAATCAAAAGGCCCCAAGCAGGGTTTCTCCACGGAGACTTTCCTTGTTACTCTAATATGTGAGTTTTCTGAGATGCTCGCCATTCCCTTCAGCTATCCAGTACATGGCCATGTCACAGAGCTTGGAGGTGGTACATATCTTGTACAAAAATACATGATACTAATCTTGAGAGTGGCCAGAATTCATGAAAAAATGGAAAATTAGGTAGATAGCAGGTGTTGCCCATGGATAAGACAAGCCTCAGTCCATTCATTAATTGAAAAGGATGCATGCTGGGAAGCTTTCTACTAGACAGGACACACCCAATGAGATATTTTTTTCTAATATCCACAAAGAAAAACACAGTGGGATACACGGACATAGAAACAGTCTCCTTGTCAAATGACTTACTGGAAACAGTCCACTCCAATCCAAACAAACCTCTTTTTTTACCTATTCTCAGAACATGGAAAAAAACCACAAACACAAACCAACACCCACAAATGCAACTCCTTCCCCCAAGTAGGTCTGTCACTATCTGGAGTGTCCTCTGACTGGTAGGCCATACGATGTTCCCCACAAATGGCCTTTCTGTCTCAGATCTGGTCTCCTTGGTCAACTCTGTGAAGTTGTCAGGAGGCAGTGGTGAGCCAATTCCTGTCCTCTCAGGAAAGACCCCTCTTCAGAGCTTTCTTAGTATTTGGCAACCCTTACATCAGTAGGTACCAAGAAAAACTGACTCTGTCCTTAGTAAATCCAAACAAGTGAGCCCACTGCGACTGGGACTTGGACTGGCTCTGGTGCCTGGCTTCCTGGATCACAAAATTCAGAGAGTTCCATCGCCAAGGAAATGAGGTGAGGTCACTACCTTCAGGAAATAAATGAGGTCCCTGTCTTGGCCACTACTTTGTCCTAACAGTTGCATCCTAGTGTCTCCTGACATGGAGGCTGCCCTACTTCCTGTGATACTTTCACATGTTAGAATGGTATAGAAACCATAGTCACCTGGGAACAGCTCTCTACACAGGCCTGCTTTGGTCCATCTTCCCTGCATTAAGAATAGAGAGGCTGACTCAGACACATCCTTTCATCCTGACCATGTTGTTTGCCATGGAATATGACTTTTGTTCTCTCAGGTCTTTCATTGCTGCCTACATCTTCTCTAGGGATTATTTCTGCATGGATTTTGAGGTACTCAGCAGGTGGAAGATCTCCTAACTTCCTGTATTGTAATATCAACTTTATCCCTGCTCTTCTGTAAAGTGAGTTTGAGGGAACATTGTATGGTTAGGGTTAATAGCATGTTCCATTTGGCTTAGGAATCATTCTGCTGGATGAATAATGGTATTGGGAACCAGCAATATTTATAAGAATATAGAGGTAAAATATAAGTGTGAAAACAGAAATCTAGGTAATATTTGAAGCCCAGAAGGATTTGGGCTCTTGATTGGGATCCTTAGCTTGAGTAATGTTTTGCACCGAGGTCGATGCAAATTGATATACAATGGCATAAGACCCTGTACCTCAGATGATTGAATGTAGAAGAGAACATCCAGTGAAAAAGGGATAGTGTGTAGGATTAGAAAGATAGTCAGTAGGTTTAGGAGGAAGAGTGAGTCTAGGATTTGGACCAAAAGTTCTTTAGCAATAGGTTTCGGTTAGAGAGTGAATATAAATGGCACCATATGTGAAAAGTTATGCACAATGATGAACTGGGAAAAATATGTAGGAAGGCAGACATCAATAGAGACATTAGGAAATCAGGCAAAGTATAACGTGAGTGATAAGATTTGACATTTTCAACAGGGTTGAGGTTGAATACATAATCTTAAAAAGAAACAAAAATGTAGTCACCAATTGGATTGACATTTGAGAGCATTAGGCAAACTGGACATGGATGTTTTTAGTAATCCATGTTCACATTCCATTGAGGCTTTATTGCAATCATAATGGTGACCTTTGCATTTTGTGTCCAGAATATTACTGTGATAATATGTATATGTAGATCAGGTGACATGAGTATTTCTTCCACCTTTTCTGGGAGCAATATTTTGAAAACATATAAATTAGTACTGGGGATACTAAGAGGTTTACCCTGTGTTGATGAATATAGAGATGATGCATTAATAGACCATACTGTGAAAAAATTATGTGACTGGTTCCAAATTTACATAATGGATTGTTTTAATATCTGAAAATATAGACGAAATCATATATTGATATATGTACATTCATTCCAACAAGTTATATATCTAATGGTATTATTAGGGTTACCGTTTATCATGAATAGTGTGTGAGTTTTGCTTCAAAAATGATAATGGAATCGAAAATAATGTGTTTAGAAAGAAGTCTAGTGAAAAGACCAGTCAAGAAACATAGAGGAATATATGTGTTCCGAAGGAGGAAGTGATTGAAAGTAAACCAAATATTTATAAATTTGTGAACTTGTGAATGAAAGGATATATTTTATGATGTCCATAAACTGAATAAATAATAATGCACCAAGTTTGAATAAAAATGAACTTTAAAAAACACATCATATCCAATAGGAATGTATTTGCATTGATGTTAAACTTGGTCAGTTAGTCTAGAAATATTAGGATTTGTATGAACCCTTCCCTGAATTTAGTTTTCAGTACTAGGAAACAAATATGTATTTCAGTGGATGTATATTTCTGAGAATAAACTTGTTAAAAGTTGATTATAAATCCACATATATGAATATGAATGAATTCAGGTGGTGTATAAGAAGACATATATTTCATATTTTGGAAAATCTGGAGACTATATATATATATATATATATATATATATATATATATATAGAGAGAGAGAGAGAGAGAGAGAGAGAGAGAGACAAACACACACACATTATAATGTCGCAATATATATGTCAATCGAAATTCATCATGAAAAATAACTCATCCGCATATCCCAAAATATTCATTTTACTGAACATGGATGTATGTATAATGTTGTTCATCTAGGAAGCTCACCCATGGGTTGAATTTTCTGTACCAACAGCGTTTAGGAGGAGTGATCTCTTCTCACAAATAGCATCTGCCAAGTCAGCCACCTTACAAGAATGTATGTGTGAAACCAGGTAGGATTCTATTTGTGCATATAAAAATACATGTGCTTAATAGGCTACAGAGAAAGGGAGACAGGAATTCATATATTTCTTAACTTTAAAAACACATGGAATAGTGTGTAGTGTCCCTCTTTATCCCTTTTGATTAACTTTGGCTTAAAAAAAAGAATTTTATTGAGAATTTTTGTATATATCTTTGTCAGGAATATTGCTCTGAAGATTTCTTTCCTTGATGTGTCTTTGTCTGATTTTGGTATGTGAGTGATAATAGCCTCATGGAATGAGTTTGGAGGAGTTCCATCCTTCTCTATTTTATGGAATAATTTGAGGAGTATTGTGATGAATGCTTCTTTGAAGGTCTTGTAGAACATGGCTGAGAATCTGTCTGTTCCTGGGCTTTGCTTGATTGGTAGGCTGTTGACAGCAACTTCTATTTCATTGCTTGAAATTGATTTGTTTAAATTGTTCACGTCCTACTAATTAAGTTTGGGTATATCTCTAAAATTTTATTGATGTCATCATTGTATTTTAATTTATTAGACTATAAATTTTCAAATTAGTTTTCAATTATTCTCTGTATTTTAGTTGTGTACTCTGTAAAAGTTCCTTTATGATCCTTAATTTTAGTAATTTGAGGTTTTTTTTCTTCATTAGCTTGGTTAAGGAAGTGTCAATTTTATTTATTTTTCAAAGATTAAATTTTGTGTTGTGTCAAAAAAAATAACACAAGGAAAATAATTTCAATAAATTGAATAGATTTATAACTCCTACCTTATATTATGCAAAAGGCAAGTCCAACTATACACCATGTCTCTTCTGAAATGCTTGTATCTATTCTGTTTGGGTTCTTTTTCTCCATTATATTAGTATTAGTGGTAAGAGTCTCGTAGGGTATATGAATGTTTCTGAGAATAATCTTGTGAAAAGATAATTATAAATCCACATTCATGAATATGAAAATTTTAGGAAGTGCAAAATAAGACACATATATTTCATACTTTGAAAAATTTGTAGAGTATATCTATATTTATATCTATATATCTATATCTATCTATCTATATATATATATATACACACACACACACACACACACACACACACACAACACTCACAGACATTAAAAAGTACCAATATAAATGCCAATCGAAATTCATCAGTAAATATATATCATCCACAAATGCAAAAAATATTTATTTTACTGAACATGAGTTTATATATAATGTTTTTCTAATAGGACGCTCTCCTATAGGTTGAATTTTCATTTCCAAAAGCATTTAGGAGGAGTGAACTCTTCTCACAATTTGTATCAGCCAAGACAGCCACCTCACAAAAATGTACGTGTGATACCTGGTAGGATTCTATATATGCATATAAATATACATGTGTGAATAGGCTACAGAAAAGGGAAACAAGAATTCACATATTTGTTAAGTTTAAAAACACATGGACAATATTTCAATTAAAATTTGACTAGATTTATAACTCCAACCTTATATAATGCAAATGTCGAGTCCAACTATACAACATGTCTCCTCTGAAGTGCTTGTATTTCTATTGTGTTGGGTTAATTTTCCCCATTATATTAGGATGAATAGTCTGAGTCTACTAGGTATGGGTTAGTGTCAGGTATTCAGTACTTCGAATGAAAAATTGGAAAATGAATCCAGTGTGTATGTAAATATATGCTGCACAAATATCCTCCCGCTCTCATCCAGAACAATGCCTTGACATTACCTTCACCCCAAGTAAGACAAAATTAGAGGAGAAGAGTTACAAAATCAGTGAATACATATCTGGAATGGAAAATGCTCAGGAGTTCACAACCTTGGAGGTGGTAGAGGAGTTTCCAAAACTAGGGGACACAGTCAACACTCCACAAATATGGAGCTCTGCTGGTCTAAAAACTTTTTGAGAAACTGCCTCTGAGCTTCCGCCCTTGAAATATATGTTGTATTCAGGAGATTTGGCTTCCTTTGTAGTGAGACCATCAAAGCTGGGTCTGCATCTATGTGACCTGGAGGACATGGTTTCTTATTTTCCAATAAACAAGATAAAGCAGTGCTGAATCCTCTTTTTGTAGGTAAACTGAGGCCACTGGGGACTAAGTGTCTCCCCGTGTGGACTGTGAAGCTATTTGTTCCTTCTCCTCTTTTTGTGGTGTTTTTGCTGCTGCACTGTGAGTTTGGTATTTGTTTCACGAAATACTAGGAGATAAACTGGGACACAGTGCTGGAGGGAGTTCTGTCATGTGTGGTGGGTCAGGGTCTGCAAGAGAATGCACCAACTATGCTTCTATCTCTCACAGCTTGCCCCATTGTCCCCTTGTCCATATCAACCTGATTCTTAATTTTCCTCTGCTAACTCTCCATATAACAAGATGCCTTTACATATAAGGGTCTGCTGGCTGCACCATGTCAGTTACAGGCCATTTGGAATCCAATGGTAGATCCACATGGCCCTACCACGGATGTTTTATCAAACACCTCCCCACCACTGCTCTAGACCCATTACTCAGCAGGCTCCAACATACTGGCATCTCTGTTCTACACCATTTTCATGAAACTCAGTAAATCAAGGCACTGTCTGGTATATTCATGATCAGCAACAGGACATCCAATGTTTCTCCAGTGCCACCTGGTCATAGGAATTTCAAAAATTTCATGGTATTTATCTAGCCATTTTTCAAGCATGAAGTTGGAGGCACTGTGGGTTTCAATTCATTCAGCAAACATTAAATGTTGAGGAAGCTCATTTCAATGAAATCTCTGGAGAACTCTCACAGGCAAGGCTTCCCAAAGAGTGGACAAAAGGTCACATTAGGCCAGGCCCATTGAGGTCTACAATGTGATGTCCATGTGTGTTTTGACTCTCAAATATGGCTGCCATTTCTTTAAGAATAAAATAATGTAATATCCTTGCTGAGATTCCCAGACCTCTGTGGAAATCCACCTGGGGTCTAGGTCTCAGTTTCCAAGAGTGACTTTCATGCTTGGCTTCTTAAAATCCCAACAAAATTCATGGCAATGCTTCCCTGAGTTCACTTCCAAAACCCAGTCTCTAAGGGGAATCACACCAGAGTTCAAGCCCACGTGGACCCAATCATTTATTCCAATGCCACACAAATGAGCAACATTAAAACCAAAACACTCCCACATGGCCCTCATCTTATTCCATATAGTCAATCATCTTAACCTCTGGCTGGAGGTTTCCATGAGGGGCGCAGCCCAAGACTGTGTCCAAAATCAGCTCCTTTGCCCCTCATTTGCCTAAAGTCTGGGTAGCCTGGACACCGTTTCTGTGAACCAGGAGTGAACAAATAAGCCTGCCTTTAATACTTCTGTGTTTCTCCAATTTGAGGCATACTGATTTTAGGTATCAATTCTTTAGGTGATTTAGAGTTATGCGAAAACACAAGCACCTCTGCAGGGCTTTGAAGAACTCATTTGACCCAAAGAATTCCTATTCTCATTTGATGGAGTGCAGGAACCTAACAGAGGAAGGCAAGAGACTTCATCCACAATGAATGATATTTTATGCTATTTTGGTTTTGGAAGCTCACATGGGATCATTCTTAAGATCCATCAGGTGCTGAGAACGTAAGTCACAGCCACACACAGGTCCAAGAAGCTGATAAAGACACATCCCTTTCCAAAGCAATTAAGCAAAGAGCCACAGGTGAGGCCTATTCACTTCCATTTGAAAACTGTTTTCTTCAGGCTTCACAAAGGGGTGGCCTGAGGCAAAGACCTTCCTGACATTCAGTGCAACACAACAATAAGTAAGCAAAAAGCCCAAAGCGGGGTTTCTGCACTGAGACTTTCCTGGTCACACTGATATCTGAGTTTTCTGAGATGCTCGCCATTCTCTTCAGCTATCCTGTAAATGGCCATGTCACAGAGCTTGGAGGTGGTACATATTTTGGACACAAATCCATGAGCCTATTCTGGAGAATGGCCAGAATTCAGGAAGAAAACAACAACTTAGAAATATAGCAGGTGTTGCACATCGATAAGACAAGCTGCAGTCCATTCATATATTGGGCAGGGTGAATTATGGGAAGTTTTATACTAGACAGGACACATCCATTAATGCATTCTCTTTTCTAATATCAAAAACCCCGACACAGTGGGATACACAGACATAGAGACACTGGCCTTGTCAAACGACTTACCAGAAACAGTTCACTCCAAAACAAATGAACTGCCTTTCCTACCTATTCTCAGAACATGAGACAAAACAACAAACCCACACCCACTCCCACAAAGGCACCTCCTTCCCCCAAGTAGGTCTGTGACTATCCGGAGTGTCCTCTGACTGGTGGGCCATACCATGTTCCCCCGAAATGGCCTGTCTTCTCTCAGATCTTGTTTCCTTGACCAACTCTGTGAAGATGTCAGGAAAAAGTGGTTAGCCACTACCTGTTTTCTCAGGAAAGGTCCATCTTCAGAGCTCTCCTGGCATTTGGCCATCCTCACATCATTAGGTACCAAGAAAACTGACTCTGTCCTTGGTAAATCCAAACAAGTGAGCCCACTGGGACTGGGACAGGGACTGCCTCTGGGTGCCTGCCTTCTTGGATACCAAGTTCAGAGATTTCCATCACCAAGGAAATGAGGGATGTCACATTCTTTGAAACTGAATGAGGTCACTGCCTTGGCAACCACTTTGTCCTAACAGTTGCTTCCAAGGGTAACATAAGATGGAGGTTGCCCCTACTTCCTTTGACACTTTTATTAGGTAGAATGTATATCAACCATTGGCACCTGGGAACAGCTCTCCACTCAGGCCTGGTTTGGTCCACCTTCTCTACAATAAGAATAGAGAGGCAGATTCAGACACATCCCTTCATCCTGACCAGGTTGTTTGCCATGGAAGATGACTTTTTCTCTCCTAGGTGCTTCATACCTGCCTACAACTTCTCCAGGTATCATTTGTGCATGGATATTTGAGGTTCTCATCAGGAGGAAGGTCTCCAACTTTCCTGTATTGTAAGAACCACTCTGTCCCTGCTCTTCTGTAAAATGATTGAGGGAACAGTGTATACTTGGGGTTAAAAACAGGTTTGATTTGGGTTACGAATGATTCTGTGCGATTAATAATGGGATTGGGAACCTGCAATATTTACAAGAATATAGAGGTGAAATATAATTATGAAAAGAGAAACCTAGTTATGATTTGAAGCCCAGAAGGGTTTTGCCCTTGATTGGGATACTTAGCTTTGAATTATGTTCTGCAAAGATGTCTCAGATAATTCGATATACAATGGCATAGGACCTTGTACATTGGATGATTGAATTTAGAAGAGAACATCCAGTCAAAAAGGGATATTAAGTAGGATTAGGAAGATAGTCGGTAGGTTTAGGAAGAAGAGTGAGTATAGGATTTGGACCAAAAGTTCTTTAGCAATAGACTTTCGGTTATAGAGTGAATGTAAATGTCAGCACATATGAAGAGTCAGTCACTATGATGAACTGGGGAAAATGTGTAGAAAAGCAGATATCAATGGAAACATTACAAAATCAGGCAAAGTATAAAGTGAGGGATAGAATTAGACATTTTCAACAGGGTTGAGTTTGAATACATAAATTAGGAAAAAACAAATATGTAGTCACCAATAGGATTGACAATTGACAGCATTAGACAACCTGAACATGGATGTTTTTAGTAATCCATGTTCACTTTCCATTTAGGCTTTGGTACAATCATAAGTGTGACCTTTCCATTTTTTGTCCAGAATATTACTGTGATAATGAGGTGACATGAGTATTTCCTTCACCATTTCTGGGAGCAATATATTGAAGATTTAAAATTAGAATTGGGGGTACAAAGAGGTGTACCCTGTGTCTATTAAGATAGAGATAAAGCATGAATAGAGCATACTGTGAATAAATAATATAACTTTTTTGAACTTTATATAATGAATTGAATTGATATCTGAAAAATTACAGGAAATCGTATATTGATATACAATCATTCATTCCAACCAGTTATATATCTAAAGGAAATATTATTGTTTGGTTTATCATGAAGAGTGTGTGAGTTTTGCTTCAAAAGTGATTATGGAAATCAAAAATAATGTGTTTGGAAAAAAGTCTCATGAAAAGACCAGTCAAGAAACCCTGCCAATACATGTGTTCTGAAGCAAGAAGTGATTAAAGTTGAAACAAATGCCTATAAATTTGTGAACTTGTGGATGAAGTGTATAACTTAAAATGTGCAAAAACTGAAGAAATAATAATGTACCAGTGTTGAGTACATATGAAGGTCAAATTACATATCATGTCACATAGGAATCTACTTGCATTGATTTTAGACTGGGTCAGTTACTGTAGAATAATTAGGATTTGTATGCACCATTCACTGAAGTTAGTTTTCAGTACTAGGAAATAAATATGTATTTCAGCTGGATGAATATTTCTGATTATAATCTTGTGAAAAGTTGATTATAAATCCACATACATGAACATGAATGAATTTAGAGAGTTTACATTAGACACATATATTTCATATTTTGAAAAATCTGCAGAGTGTACAGATATATTACACACACACACACACACACACACACACAAACACACAAAACACTGACAGACATTTAAAAGAAGCAATATAAATGGCAATAGAAATTCATCAGTAAATATATATCACCCACAGATGCAAAAATATTTATTTTACTGAACATGAATTTATGTATAATGTTCTTCTACTAGGAAGCTCCCCTATAGGTTGAATTTTCAGTTCCAACAGCGTTTAGGAGGTGTGAACTCTTCTCACAGTTTGTATATGCCAAGTCAGCCACCTCAAAATGTACGTGTGATACCTGGTAGGATTCTATTTATGCATATAAATATACAAGTGTGAATAGGCTAAAGAGAAAGGGAAACAAGAATTCTCGTATTTTTTAAGTTTAAAAACTTATGGAGAACTTCTTCGATTAAAAATTGACTAAATTTATAACTTTTACCTTATATAATGCAAAAGGCAAGTCCAACTATACAACATGCCTCCAATGAACTGCTTGTATCTCTATAGGTTTGGGTTATTTTTCTCTATCATATTAGGATGAGTTGTTTGAGTCTAGTAGGTATGGGTTAGTGTCAGGGATTCAATATTTCAAAATGAAAATTGGAAAATGAATCCAATTTGTATGCATATATATGCTGCACGAATATCCTCCCACTCTCATCCAGAACAATGCCTTGACATTACCTTCACCCCAAGTAAGACACAATTAGAGGAGAAGAGTTAGAAAATCATTGAACACATATCTGGAATGGAAAATGCTCAGGAGTTCACAACCTTGGAGGTGTTAGAGGAGTTTCCAAAAGCAAGGGACAGGGTAAACACTACACAAACATGGAGCTCTGCTGGCCTAAAAACTTTTTGAGAAACTGCCTTGAGATAGGGCACTTAAATATATGTTGTTGTCAGGAGATTTGGCTTCCTTTGTAGTGAGACCATCAAAGCTGGGTCTGCATCGATGAGACCTGGAGGACATTGTTTCTGATGTTTCAATGAACATGAGGCAGCAGTGCTGATATTTTTCTTTTTAGGTAAACTGTGGCCTCTGGGGTCTAAGTGTCTCCCCGTTGAACTGTGAAGCCATTTGGCCCTCCTACACTTTTTGTGGGGTTTTTGCTGCTGCACTGGTAGTTTGGTATTTGCTTCATAAAATAGAAGGAGTTCAACTGGGACACAGTGCTGGAGGGAGTTCTGTCACGTGTGGTGGGTCAGGGTCTGCAGGAAAATGCACCAACCAATCTTCTATCCCTCAAAGCTTGCCCCATTGCATCCTTGTCCATAGCAACCTGATTCTGAACATTGCCCTGAATCCTCTCCATATAACAAGATGCCTTTACTTATAAGGGTCTGCTGGCTGCACCATGTAAGCCACAAGCCATTTTTAAGCCAATGGAAGATCCAAATTGCTCCAACACAGAAGTTTTATCACACTCCTGCGCACCACAACCCTAGGCCCACTTCTTAGGAGCCTGAAACTTACTGGGACCTCTGTTGTACACCATTTTCATAAAACCCAGTCAAGCAAGGCACTGTCAGGTACATCCATGATCAGCAGCAGGACATCCAAAGGTTCTCTAGTGCAACCTAGTCATGGGAATTTCAAAAATTTCATGGTATTTATCTAGACATTTTACAAGGATGAAGTTGGAAGCACTGTGGGTTTCAATTTTTTCAGGAACCATTAAATGGTGAGGAAGATTATTTCAATGAAAGCTCTGAAGAACCCTCACAGGCAAGGCTTCTCAAAGAGTGAACAAAAGGTCACATTAAGCCAGGCCCATTGAGGTCTACAATGTGAGTTCCATGTGTGTTTTGACTCTCAAATATGGCTGCCAAGTCTTTCGAATGAAATCATGTGATACCTTGGCTGAGATTCCCAGTGCTCTGTGCAAAGCCACTCTGGGGCTAGATCTCAGTTTCCCATGGTGACTCTCATATATGGCCTCTTTAATCCCAACACAATACATGGCAATACTTTTCTGAGGTCAGTTTCTGAACTCAGTCTCTAAGGGGAATCACACCAAAGTTCAAGCACAGGTAGACCCAGTTATGTCTTCCAACTGCCACACAAATATCCACAATTAAATCCAAAACACTCCCACATGTCACTCATCTTTTCTATATACCCACTCATCATAACCTCTGGCTGGAGGTTTCCATGAGGGGTGCTGCCCAAGACAGTGTCCAAAATAACCACCCTTGCCCCTCATTTGCCTAAAATCAGGGTGGCCTGGACATCCTTCCAGTGAACCAGGAGTGATCAAATTGGCCGGCCATTAAGATGGCACTGCTTCTCCAATTTGAGGCCTACTGACTGTGGGGTTTAGAGTCTTTATGTGATTTGGAGTCATGAGAAAAATCAAGCACTTATGGGCTATCCTCTGCAGAGTTTTGAGGAACACATTTAAACCAAATGATCAATATTCTCACTTGATGAAGGTTAGGAACCTTACAGAGGAATGCGAGAGACTTCATCCAAAATGAATGCTTTTTTGTCCATTTTGGTTTTGGATGCACACATGGGATCTTTCTTTAGATCCATCAGGTGCTAAGAATCTAAGCCACAGCCTCACACAGGGCCAAAAAGCTGATTCAGACACATCCCTTTCCAAAGCAATTAAGCAAAGAGCCACAGGTGATGCCCATTCATTTCTATTTGAAAACTATTTCTTTTGACTCTACAAAGGTGTGGCCTGAGGCAAAGACGTTCTGACATTCAGGGCAACAGAACAATTGGTAAGCAAAAGGCCCAAAGCAGGGTTTCTCCATTAGAATTTTCTGGTCACACTCATATCTGAGTTTTCTTAGATGCTCCCATTCCTTTCAGCAATCCAGTACATGGCCAAGTCTCAGAGCTTGGAGGTGGTACATATTTTGGACACAAAACAATGAGACTATTCTGGAAATTGGCCAGAATTCAGGAAGAAAACAGGACCTTAGCAAGATTGTAGGAGTTGCCCACCCATAAGTCAAGCCACAGTCCATTCATAAATTGGGCAAGATGAATCTTGGGAAGCTTTCTACTAGTCAGGACACATACGATGATTCATTCTCTTTTCTAATGTCTAAAACCACGGACACAGTGGGATACACAGACAAAGTGACACTGGCCTTGTCAAACGACTTACCAGAAACAGTTCACTCCAAAACAAACAAACCGCCTTTCCTACCTATTCTCAGAACATGAGACAAAACCTCAAACCCACACCCACACACACAAAGGCAGCTCCTTCCGCCAAGTAGGTCTGTGACTATCAGGAGTGTCCTCTGACAGGTGGGCCATACTATGTTCTGATGAAATCGCCTGTCCTGTGTCAGATATGGTCTCATTGGCCCAATCTGTGAAGTTGTCACTAGCCAGCTATGAGCAACTACCTGCTTTCTCAGGAAAGGCCTCTCTTCAGAGCTTTCCTGACATTTGTCCATCCTCACATCAGTAGGTACCAAGAAAGACTGACTCTGTCCTTGTTAAATCCAAACAAGTGAGACCACTGGGACTGGGAATGGGACTGGCTCTGCGTGCCTGGCTTCCCGGATCCCAAGTTCAGAGAGTTTCATCACCAAGGAAGTGAGGTGAGATTACTTCCTTCAGGAATTTAATGAGGTCACTGCCTTGGCAACCACTTTGTCCTAACTGTAGCTTCCAATAGTCCTATGAGATGGAGGCAGCCCTTACTTCCTGTGACACTTTCATATGTTAGAATGGTATATCAACCATAGGCACCCAGGAACAGCTCTCCACACATGCCTGGTATGGTCCATCTTCTATACATTAAGAAGAGAGGCTTATTCAGACAAAACCCTTCGTTCTGGAAAGGTTGTTTGCGATGGAAGATGACTTTTGCTCTCTCAGGTCCTTCATAGCTGCCTAATCTTCTCCAGGGATCAAATCTGCATGGACCTTTGAGGTTCTCAGCAGGAGGCAGATCCCCTACATTCCTGTATTGTAAGATGAACTCTCTCGCTGCTCTTCTGTAAAGTTAGATTGAGGGAAGAGTGTATGGTTAGGGTTATTAACATGTTCGATTTGGATTACGAATCATCCTGCAGGATGATTAATAGTATTGGGAACCTGCGATATTTATAAGATTATAGAGGTGAAATATAAGTATGAAAACAGAAATGTTGGTAAGATTTGAAGCCCAGAAGGGCATTAGGCCCTTGATTGGGATACTTAGCTTTTAATTACGTTCTACACAGATGTCTCAGATAAATTGATAATCAATGGCATAGGACCTTATACCTTGGATGTTTGATTTTAGATGAGAACATCCACTCAAATTGAGATAGTCGGTGGGATTAGGAAGATAGTCAGTAGGTTTATAAAAAAGAGTGAGTATAAAATTTGGACAAAAATTTCTGTAGCAATAGGGTTTCGGTTATAGAGTGAATGTAAATGTCAGCACATGTGAAGAGTCAGTCACAATGATTAACTGGGGAAAATATGTAGGAAGGAAAATATCAATAGAGACATTATGAAATGAGGCAATTATATAGTGAGTGATAGGATTAGACATTTTCAACAGGGATGAGATTGAGTACATAATCTTAGGAAGAAACAAATATGTAGTCACCAATAGGAATGACATTTGAAAGCATTAGGCAACCTGGATATGGATGTTTTTAGTAAGCCATGTTCACTTTCCATTTAGGATTTGGTACAATCATAAGTGTGACCTTTGCATTTTGTGCCCAGAAAATTATTGTGATCAAATATATATGTAGATCATATGATATGTGTATTTCTTCCACCATTTCTGGGAGCAATATTTGAGGACACATAATTTAGTATTGTGGGTACAAAGTGGTGTACACTGTGTCTACGAATATAGAGATAATGCATGAATAGACCTTAGTGTGAATAAATAATATAACTTTTTTCAGTTTAAATAATGGATTGGATTGATATCTTAAAATATATAGGAAATCATATATTGACATACAATCATTCACTCCAACCAGTTACACATATAATGGTAATCTTAGGGTTATTGTTTATCATGAAGTGTGTGTGAGTTTTGTTTCAAAAGTGTTTATGGAAATCGAAAATAATGTGTTTGGAAGGAAGTCTCATGAAAAGACCAGTCAAGAAATATGGAGGAATCCATGTGTTCAAAGCAGGAATTGATTGAAAGTGAAACAAATGCCTATAACTTTGCTAAATTGTGGATGAAATATATATCCTGTGATGTGCATAAACTGATGAAATAATAATGTACCAGTGTTGAATAAAAATGAAGGTCAAAGTACACATCATGTCCCATAGGAATCTACTTGCATTGATGTTAAACTGGTTCAGTTACTGTAGAAATATTAGGATTTCATGCATTATTCACCGTAGTTAGTTTTATTTTTTTTTCATTTTTATTTATAATTGTTCAAAACATTACATAGTTGTTATATCATATTTCACACTTTGATTCAAGTGCATTATGAACTCCCATTTTTACCCCATGTACAGATTACAGAATCACATCATTTACACATCTATTGATTCACATATTGCCATACTAGTGTCTATTGAATTCTGTTGCCTTTCCTATCCTCTAGTATCCCCCCTCCCCTCCCCGCCCCTCACCTCTTCTCTCTCTACCCCCTCTACTGTAATAAATTTGTCCCCCTTGTATTATTTTTCCCTTTCCCCTCACTTTCTCTTGTATGTAATTTTATATAACCCTGAGGGTCTCCTTCCAATTCCATGCAATTTTCCTTCTCTCTCCCTTTCCTTTCCACCTCTAATCCCGGTTTAATGTTAATCATCTTGTCATGCTCTTTGTCTCTCCTCTGTTCTTAGTTACTCTCCGTATATCAAAGATGACATTTGGCATTTGGTTTTTAAGGATTGGGTAGCTTCACTTAGCATAATCTGCTCTAATGCCATCCATTTCCCTCCAAATTCTATGATTTTTTTCATTTTTCAATGCAGAGTAATACTCCATTGTGTATAAATGCCACAGTATTTTCTCCATTCTTTCATTGAAGGGCATCTAAGTTGGTTTCACAGTGTTCCTGTTGTGAATTGTTCTGCTATGAACATCGATGTAGCAGTGTCCCTGTAGCATGCTCTTTTTAGGTCTTTAGTGAATAGACTGAGTAGGGGAAAAGCTGGGTCAAATGGTGGTTCCATTCCCAGCTTTCCAAGAAATCTCCATACTGCTTTCCAAATTGGCTGCACCAATTTGCAGTCCCACCAGCAATGTACAAGTGTACCTCTTTCGCCACATCCTTGCCAGAACTTGTAGTTGTTTGACTTCATAATGTCTGCCAATCTTACTGGAGTGAGATGGTATCTTAGGGTGGTTTTGATTTGCATTTCTCTGACTGCTGGAGATGGTGAGCATTTGTTCATGTACTTGTTGATTGATTGTAAGTCCTCATCTGATAAGTGTCTGTTGAGGTCCTCAGCCCATTTGTTGATTGGGTTATTTGTTATCTTATTGTCTAATTTTTTGAGTTTTTTGTATACTCTGGATATTAGGGCTCTATCTGAAGTGTGAGGAGTAAAGATTTCTTCCCAGGATGTAGGCTCCCTATTTACCTCTCTTATTGCTTCTTTTGCTGCGAAAAAACTTTTTAGTTTATGTCCCATTTGTTGATTCTAGTTATTAACTCTTGTGCTATGGGTGTCCTATTGAGGAATTTGGAGCCCGACCCCACAGTATGCACATCGTAAGCAAATTTTTCTTCTATCAGACACTGTGTCTCTGATTTGATATCAAGCTCATTGATCCATTTTGAGTTAACTTTTGTGCATGGCAAGAGAAAGGGATTCAGTTTCAATTTGTTACATATGGATTTCCAGTTTTCCAAACACCATTTGTTGAAGATGCTATCCTTCCTCCATTGCATGCTTTTAGCCCCTTTATCAAATATAAGATAGTTGTAGTTTTGTGGATTGGTTTCTGTGTCCTCTATTCTGTACCATTGGTCCACCGGCCTATATTGGTACCAGTACCATGCTATTGTTGTTACTATTGCTCTGTAGTATAGTTTGAAGTCTGGTATCGCTCTACCGCCTGATTCACACTTCCTGCCTAGCATTGTTTTTGCTATTCTGGGACTTTTATTTTTCCATATGTATTTCATGATTGGTTTCTTTATTTCTACAAGAAATGCCTTTGGGATTTTGATTGGCATTGCATTAAACCTATAGAGAAATTTTGGTAATATCGTAATTTTGATGATGTTAGTTCTGCCTATCCATGAACAGGATATATTTTTACATCTTCTAAGATTTTCTTATATTTCTCTCTTTAGGGTTCTGTAGTTTTCATTGTATAAGACTTTCACCTCTTTTGTTAGGTTGATTCCCATCTTTTTTTTTTTTTTTTAGGATATTGTGAATGGAGTGGTTGTTCTCATTTCCATTTCAGAGGATTTGTCGCTGATATAGAGGAATGCCTTTGATTTATGTGTGTTGATTTTATATCCTGCCACTTTGCTGAATTCATTTATTAGCTCTATTAGTTTCTTTGTAGACCCTTTTGCGTCTGCTAGGTATAGAATCCTTTCTTCTGCAATAGTAATAATTTAAGTTCTTCTTTTCCTCTTTTTATGCCTTTAATTTCTTCCGTCTGTCTAATTGCTCTGGCCAGTGTTTCTAGAACTGTATTGAACAGAAGTGGTGAGAGAGGGCATCCCATTCTTGTTCCAGATTTTAGAGGGAATGCCTTCAATTTTTCTAGATTCAGAATGATGCTAGCTTGAGGCTTAGCATAGATTGCTTTTACAATATTGAGGTATGTTCCTGTTATTCCTAGTTTTTCTAGAGTTTTGAAGATAAAGGGATGCTGTACTTTGTGGAATGATTTTTGTGCATCTATCGAGATGATCACATGGTTCTTATTTTTAAGTCTATTGATGTGGTGAATAACATTTATTGATTTTCGTATATTGAACAAGCCTTGCATTCCACGGATGAATCCTACTTGATGATGGTGCACAATTTTTTTAATATGTTTTTGTATCTGATTCGCCAGAATTTAATTAGGGATTTTTGCATTTAGGTTCTTTAGGGATATTGGTCTGTAGTTTTCTTTGTTTGAAGTGTTTATGTCTGGTGTAGAAATTAGGGTGATATTGGCCTGGTAGAATGAATTTGGAAGATCTCCCTCTTTTTCAATTTCCTGAAATAGCTTGATAAGTATTGGTATTAGTTCATATTTAAGGGTTTGTAAAACTCTGCTGTATACCCATACTGTCCTGGTCTTTTCTTAGTTGGTAATCTTTGGATGGTTTCTTCTATTTCCTCAATTGATATTGGTCTGTTTAGGTTGTCTATATCCTCCTGACTCAATCTGGACAGATCATATGACTTAAGAAATTTTTCGATGCCTTCACTATCTTCTATTATATTGGAGTATAACGAATCAAATTAATTTCTTATTATCTTCTGTATTTCAGAAATATCTGCTGTGATTGCCAGGGGGTGACAAATAACTTGTGTAGATTGATACAGCAGGAGTGGAAGCCGTTTATTGTAGAATCCGAGCGATATTTATACATTTTATAAAGCTTATCTAATTAGCATAAAATAGATACAGCAGTCAACCAATAAGGAATCTCCACACTTAATGGCTTGCTTTTGTTACTTCAAAAACCACTCCCTATGGCATTTGGCCAGGCGCCATCCAGACTTGTTTACAGACCCTAACATTTCTCTGGCAAAATACCAGGTGCCATGCTGACTTGTTTATAGACCTTAACATGTGATATTGACTTTTTCATCCCGTATGCTAGTAATTTGAGTTTTCTCTCTTCTTCTTTCATTAGCATGGCTAAGGGTCTGTCGATTTTATTTATTTTTTCAAAGAACCAACTTTTAGTTTCCTCAATTTTTTCAATTGTTTCTTTTGTTTCGATTTCATTAATTTCAGCTTTGATTTTAATTAAATCTTACCTTCTACTTATTTTGCTGTTGTTTTCCTCTTCTTTTTCTAGGATTCTGAGATGAAGTATGAGATCATTTATTTGCTGTTGTTTTTTTCTTTTTTTAAGGAATGAAATCCAAGCAATGAATTTTCCTCTTAGAACGGATTTCAATGTGTCCCATAGATTCTGATATGTTGTGCCTGTGTTTTCATTTATCTCTAAGAATTTTTTAATTTCCTCCTTTATGTCTTCTATAACCCATTGTTCATTCAGTAACCTGTTGTTCATTCTACAAGTGATGCATGATTTTTCCTTCCTTCTTTTATCATTGATTTTTAGTTTATATTCCATTATGATCAGATAAGATGCATGGTATTATCTCTACTGCTTTATATTGTCTAAGAATTGCCCTGTGACATAATATATGATCTATTTTTGAGAAGGATCCATGTGCTGCTGAAGAAAAATGTAACTGCTTGATGTTGTGGAGTATATTCTATATATGTCAATTAAGTCTAGGTTATTAATTGTGTTATTGAGTTCTATAGTTTTCTATTTCAACTTTTGTTTGGAAGACCTGTCCAGTGGTGAGAGAGGTGTGTTGAAGTCTCCCATGATTATTGTATGGTGGTCTATTAGACTCTTGATCTTGAGAAAAGTTTGTTTGATGGACATAGCTGCACCATTGTTTTGGGGCATATATATATTTATAATGGTTATGTCTTGTTGCTGTATGGTTCTCTTGAGCAGTATATAGTGTCCCTCTTTATCCCTTTTGATTAACTTTTGCTTGAAATCTATTTTATTTGATATGAGTATGGACACTCCTACTTGTTTCTGAAATCCATATAAGTGATATGATTTTTCCCAACCTTTCCCCTTCAGTCTATGTATGTCTTTTCCTATCAAATGCGTCTCCTGTAGGCAGCATATTATTGGGTCTTGTTTTGTGATCCATTCTACTAGCCTCTGTCTCTTAATTGGTGAGTTTAAGGCATTAACATTTACAGTTATTATTGAGATAATGGTTGTTCTTCTAGCCCTATTTGTTTATTTATGTTATTAAACATGGATTGTTTTCTTCTTTGATTATTTCCCACTTTTACTGTACTACATCCCACTGTTGGTTTTTATTGTTATTTCCCTTTCTTCTTCCTGTAATATTTTCCGAGGATGTTTTGAAGAGATGGTTTTCTAGCTACAAATTATTTTAACTTTTTTTTTTATCATGGAAGGTTATAATTTTATCTTCCATCCTGAAGCTTAATTTCACTGGATACACAATTCTTGGTTGGAATCCATTTTCTTTCAGTGTTTGAAAAATGTTATTCAAGGATTTTCTAGCTTTCAGAGTCTGTGTTGAAAGATCAGCTGTTATCCTGATTGTTTTACCCCTAAATGTAATCTGCTTTTTTTCTCTTGTAGCATTTAAAATTCTCTCCTTATTGTGTACGTTGGGCATCTTCATTATAATGTGTCTAGGTGTGGATCTCTTATGATTTTGCACATTTGGCGTCCTGTAGGCTTCTAGGACTTGGGAGTCAGTCTGATTCTTCAAGTCTGGGAAGTTTTCTCGTATTATTTCATTGAATACATTCCTCATTGCTTTGGTTTTAACCTCTATACCTTCCTGTATTCCAATGACTCTTAAGTTTGGTCTCTTTATGTTATCCCGTATTTCTTGGATATTCTGTTCATGGTTTCTTAACAGTCTTGCTGAGCTGTCTATGTTCTTTTCAAGTTGGAATACTTTGTCTTCATTGTCTGATATTCTATCTTCTAAGCGTTCTACTCTGCTGGGAGTCTTCTCAATTGAGTTTTTTAGTTGGTTTATTGCTTTCTGCATTTCTAGGATTTCTGTTTGTTATTTTTTACAACCTCTATCTCTCTGTATAGCTGATCTTTTGCTTCTTGAATTTGTTTATGTAATTCATTGTCGAAGTGATCTTTCATTGTCTGATTTTGCTGTCTAATGTCTTCCTTGAGACTCCAGATCATCTGAAGCATGTATATCCTGAGTTCTTTATCTGACATTCCATCTGCTGCAGCTATTACCCGTGGACCCCTGGGGTGTTCTGCCGATCGGTCGCAGGTCTGCCTACCTTGTAGGTGCTGGCGGCGGCTCTGCTCTGCCCCTATTCCAATTGGGGTGACGTGACTACCATGCAGGTGTGTTGCTGGGCCTGTTCCGCCAGTTTGTCGCAGGTCTGCCTGCCTTGCGGGCACGGGCAATGGATCTGCTCTGCTCCTATTCCAAATGGGGTGAAGTGTCTGCCGTGCCGGCAGGGCGATGGGCCTCTTCTGCCAGTCAGGTGCAGGTGTGCCTACCTTGCGGGCGCGGGTGATGGCTCTGCTCTGCCCCTACTCCAATTGGGGGGTCGTGACTACCATGCCGGCAGGTTGCTGGGCCTGTTCTGGGTGCGGGCGAAGGCTCTGCTCTTCCCCTACTAATATTGGGGTGACCTGACTACCATGCCGGTGGGCCACTGGGATTGTACTAGGTGTGGGAGAAGGCTCTGCTCTGCAACTACTCCAATTCGGTTGATGTGACTACCACGCCTGCGGGTTGCTGGGCCTGTTCTGGGCAAGGGCGGCGGCTCTGCTCTGCCTCTATTCCAATTGGGGTGACGTGAATACCATGCAGGTGTGTCGCTGGGCCTGTTCCGGGCGTGGGCGGCGGCTCTGCTCTGCCCCTCTGGCTTGATGACAAAGTGAGAGAGACCTGGGTGTTTGTGACTCACTTTCTTTACCAGGAGACCAACTGTTTCTGTCACCGCTGGTATCAATGAGGTTATCTCCTCTGCTGCTTTCTGATGACATCAGATCTCTGCCATGTTGGTATCCCATGCAAAAGGCAGCATTTCATTCCCTTTGCTGGGTGACTAAAGCAATCGGTGAGTCCTGACCGGCATTCACAAGCCCCGTCTCAATCCTGTTGCCACTGCCTATTAAGGCTCGGTTGATATTTACTGATATTCAGCAAGACCCGGACCGAGAAGCAGTTTCCGCCGGTTCTTTAGCCCTGGGCCAGATCAGTTCCTGGAGGCGGAATTCGGCCGCTCTGGGCTCGCTGTATGTTCTAATAGAAGCAGGCTCCAAGACGCAGTTTCTGCGGGTTCTTTAGCACTGAGCCTGAGTAATTTGTCTGCAACACAAAGGTGAATGGCATCCTGAAATTACCTGTTCTATAGCTGAATAAGCTGCGATCAGTCGAAAACAGGGATGATGAAGTCACCTCTCCATGATGGTGGCCACTGGGTTCCTCTGTGGTCTGACGGGTGTGGAGAAACGAGTTGGACTGCATGCTTTCCCGTCTCAAACCCAGAATTCAGCACTGAGCACAGTGATTGCATACCATGGCAGGAGCTCACAGTACCTGCACCGCTGTATATTTGCCTTGCAATCTCGTCGTTTCCCAGCACGCGCCACAGACTCTAGCCACGGAGCGATTTCCTGAATAAGTCGCATGACCTTCTGTGAGGACAAATCACTCGCGTTTGAGCCCCCGTAGCTGATCCTCCTGAGATGGAAATATGTACACTTGGTTTTGGAGAACCACAATTTTGCTGGAAATTCCTAACAAGATAGATTTTAGCCATTCTAACTCGTCATTCTCCCTCACAGTGACGCAGTACATGGGGGTGATGCACTCCCTTCGCAGCCATCATATGATCCCCTGAAGTTAGTTTTCAGTACTAGGAAACAAATAAGTATTTCAAGTGGATGAATATTTCTGAGAATAATCTTTTGAAAAGTTGATTATAAATCCACATACATGAATATGAATGAATTTAGGGAGTGTATAATAAGAAAAATATACTTCATATTTTGAAAAATCTGCAGAGTGAAAAAAAAATATATATATATATATATATATATATATATATATATATATATATATATACATACACACAGAGACATTAAAAAGTAGCATTATGTACGCCAATCGAAATTCACCATGAAATATATATCATCCACAGATCCAAAAATATTCATTTTAATGAACATGGATTTATGTCGTTCAACTAAGAAGCTCACCCGTATGTTGAATTTTCAGTTCCAACAGCATTAAGTAGGAGTGATCTCTTCTCACAATTTGTATCTGTCAAGCCAGCCACCTCACAAAATGTACGAGTGATACCAGGTAGAATTCGATATGTGCATATAAAAATACATGTGATGAATAGGCTAAAGAGAAAGGGAGACAGTTATTCACATATTTGTTAACTTTTAAAACACATGGAGAACTATTTCAATTAAAATTTGCTAGATTTATAACACCTACCATTTATCATATGAAAGGCAAGTCCAACTATACACCATGCCTCCTGTGAACCTCTTGTATTTCTATTCTGTTTGGGTTATTTTTCTCCATAATATTAGCATTAAATGTCAAAGTCTATTAGGGTATGTGTTAGTGTCAGGGATTCAGTATTTCGAATGGAAAATTTGAAAATGTATCCAATGTGTATGCAAATATGTGCTACACAAAAAACTTCCCACTCTCATTCAGAACAATGCCTTGACATTACCTTCGCCCCACATAAGACACAATTAGAGGAGAGGAGTTAGAAAATCTGTGAATACATATGTGGAATGGAAAATGCTCAGGAGTTCACAAATTTGGAGGTGGTAGAAGAGGTTCCAAAAGTAAGGGACAGGGTAAACACTCCACAAACATGAAGTTCTGCCAGCCTGACATCTGGAGAAACTGCCTCTAAGGTTTGGCAATGAAATATATGCTGTTGTCAGGAGCATTAGCTTCATTTGGAGTGACACCATCAAAGCTGGGTCTTCATCTATGTGACATGGATGACATTGTTTCTTATTTTCCAATGAACATGAGGCAGCAGTGCTGAATTTTCTATTTGTATGTAACTTCTGGCCACTGGGGTCTAAGTGTCTCCCCGTGTGCACTGTAAATCCATTTGGTCATCCTCCACTATTCATGGTGTTTCTAGCTGCTGCACTGGGAGTTTGGAATTTGCTTCATGAATTACAAAGAGTTCAACAGGGACACAGTGCTGAAGTGAGTTCTGTCAATTGTGGTGGGTCGGGTTCTACAGGAGAATGCACCAACCAGGCTTCTATCACACATTGCTTGCCCCATTGACCATAGCAACCTGATTTTGAACATTGCCCTGAAACCTCTCCATATAACAATATGCTTTTACATATAAGAGTCTACTGGCTGCAAAATGTCAGTCACAATCAATTTGCAAGCCAATGGCAGATCCACATGGCCCAACACAGATGTTTTATCACACACCTGCCAACCACTGCTCTAGGACAACTACTCAGCAGGATCCAACTTACTGGCATCTCTGTTCTACACCATTTTCATAAAACCAAGTCAATCAGGGCACTGTCTTACATACTCATGATCAGCAACAGGACATCCAAATGTTCTCCTGCCACCCGGTCATGGGAATTTCAAAAATTTTTATGATATTTATCTAGCCAATTTTCAAGAAAGAAGTTGGAGGCACTGTGGGTTTCAATTTATTCAGGAACCATTAAATGGTGACTAAGCTCATTTCAATGAAAACTCTGGAGAATTCTCACAGGCAAGGCTTCCCAAAGAGTGTCCAAAATGTCAGATTAAGCCAGGCCCATTTAGGTCTACAATGTGAGGTCCATGTGTGTTTTGACTCTCAAAAATGGCTGCCAAGTCTTTAAGAATAAAATCATGTGATATCCTGGATGAGATTTCCTGTGATCTTTGGAAAGTCAACTTGGGCCTAGATGTCACTTTCCAAGGGCAACTCTCATGCATGGCCATCTAAAATCCCAACACAATTCATGGCAATACATCTCTGAGATCAGTACCAGAACTCAGTCTCTAAGGGGAATCACACCAGACTGCAAGCCCAGGTGGACCCAGTCATCTCTTCCAACCACCATTCAAATGTCCACAATTAAAACCAAAACACTCCCACATGGCCCAAATCTTCTTCCATATAGACACTCATCATAACCTGTGGCTGGAGGTTTCCATGAGGGGAGCAGCCCACGTCAGTGTCCAAAATAAGCTTCCTGCCCCTCATTTGCCTAAAGTCAGGGTGGCGTGGACACCCTTCCTGTAAACCAGGAGTGATCAAATAGGCCTTCCTTTAATACTGTTTGGCTTCTCCAACTTGAGGACTACTGACTTTGAGGTTTAGATTCTTTAAGTGAATTGGAGTCATGAGAAAAAACAAGCATCTATGGGCTAGCCTCTGCTGGGTTTTGAAGAACTTATTTGACCCAAAGGATCCCTGTTCTCACTTGATGGATTTCAGGAACCTACCAGAGTAAGGCAAGAGAGTTAATCAACAATATCTGATCTTTTTGCCATTTTGGTTTTGGATGCATGCATGGGATCTATCTTTAGATCCATCAGGTGCTGAGAATCTAAGCCACAGCCTCACACAGGGCCAAGAGACTGATTCAGACATATCCCTTTTCAAAGCAATTAAGCATGGATCCACAGGTGATGCCCATTTATTTGCATTTGAAAACTGTTTTCTTCAGGCTTCACAAAGTGGTGGCTTGAGGCAAAGATCTTCCTGACATTCAGGGCAACAGAACAATAGGTAAGCAAAAGGACCAAAGCAGGGTTTCTCCACTGAGACTTTCCTGGTCAACTGATATCTGAGATTTCTGAGATGCTAGCCATTCCCTTCAACTATCTAGTACATGGCCATGTCACAGATATTGGAGGTGGTACATATCTTGGACACAAAACCATGATACTATTCTGGAGTGTTGCTAGAATTGAAGGAGAAAACAGGAAATTATGAAGCTAGTAGGTGTTGCCCATCTATAAGGCAAGCCTGAGTCCACTCATATATTGGGCACAATGAATGCTGGCAAGCTTTCTAGTAGACAGGAAACATCCATTGATCCATTCTCTCTTCTAATGTCTACAATCATGAACACAGTGGGATACACAGACACTCGCATTGTCAAAGGACTTACTAAAAATAGTCCACTCTAAACCAAACAAACCGCCTTTCCTACCTATTCTGAGAACATGAGCCAAAACCACAAAATCACACCCACACCCAAAAAGGCACCTCCTTCCCCCAAGTAGGTCTGTGACTCTCCGGAGTGTCCTCTGACTGGTGGGCCATACTATGTTTCCCCAAAATGACCTCTCCTGTCTCAGTTCTGGTCTGCATGGCCAACTCTGTGAAGTTGTCAAGAGCCAGTGGTGAGACACTACCTGCTTTCTCAGGAAAGCCCCTCTTCAAAGGTTTCCTGGCATTTCGTCATCCTCACATCTGTAGGTTCCAAGAAAGACTGACTCTGTAATTGGTAAATCCAAACATGTGAGACCACTGGGACTGGGACAGGGACTGTCTCTGAGTGCCTGGCTTCCTGGATCCCAAGTTCAGAGAGTTTTATCACCAAGGAAGTGAGGTGAGGTCACTTTCTTCAGGATCTGCATTATGTCACTGCCTTGACAACCACTTTGCCCTAACAGTTGCTTCCAAAAGTCCCATGAGGTGGAGGCTGCCCCAGTTTTCCTGTAACACTTTCACAAGTTAGAATGTCATATCAATCATAAGCACCCCGGAACAGCTCTCCACACAGAACTGGTTTGGTCCATCTTGTATACATTAAGAAGAGAGAGAATGATTCAGACACAACCCTTCAACCCGACCAGGATGATTGCCATGGAAGATGACTTTTGCTTTCTGAGGTCTTTCATAGCTGTCTTCATCTTCACCAGGGATCATTTCTAAATGAACATTTGAGGTTCTCAGCAGGTGAAGATACCCTACATTCCTGTATTTTAATACCAACTCTGTCCCTGCTCTTCGGTAAAGTTAGTGTATGGTTAGGGTTAATTATATGTTTGATTTGGGTTAGGAATCATTCTGCAGGATGAATAAAGGGATTGGGTACCTGCGATATTTATAAGAATATATAAGTGAAATATATGTATGAAAACGG
Organism: Callospermophilus lateralis; assembly: GCF_048772815.1. Taxonomy (NCBI): domain Eukaryota; kingdom Metazoa; phylum Chordata; class Mammalia; order Rodentia; family Sciuridae; genus Callospermophilus; species Callospermophilus lateralis. The sequence goes on from NW_027512749.1 coordinate 293,574, forward strand.
AAATCTAAGAAAGATTTGAAGCCCAGAAGGGCATTGGGCCCTTGATTGGGATACATAGTGTTGAATTACTTTCTGTTAAATTGTCTCAGTTAAATCAATATACAATGGCATAGGACCGTGTACCTTGGATGATTGAATGTAGAAGAGAACATCCAGTCAAAAAGTGATAGTCGGTAGGATTAGAAAGATAGTCGGTAGGTTTAGGAAGAAGAGTGAGAATATGATTTGGAATAAAAAGCTTATTTAGCAATAGGGTTTCGTTTAGAGAGTGAATGTAAATGTCAGTACATGTGAAGAGTCATTCACAATAATGAACTGGGGAAATTATGTAGAAAAGCAAGTATCAATAGCGACATAACGAAATCAGGCAAAGTATAAATGAGTGATAGGATTAGACATTTTCAACAGGGTTGAGTTTGAATATATAATCATAGGTAAAAACAAATATGTTGTCACCAATGGGATTTACATTTGAGAGCATTAGGCAACCTGGACACGGATGTTATTAGTTATCCATGTTCACTTTCCTTTTAGGCTTTGGTACAATCATAAGTGTGACCTTTACATTTTTTTGTTCAGAATATTACTGTGGTAAAATGTATATGTAGATCAGGTAACATGAGTATTTCTTTCACTATGTCTGGGAGCAATATTTTGAAGACATATACATTAGTATTAGGGGTAGAAAGAGGTGTACCCTGTGTCTATGAATATAGAGATAATGCATGAATAGACGATAATATGAATAAATAATGTAACTGGTTCCACTTTAAATAATGGATTGAATTGAAATCTGAAAATATATAAGAAATCTTATATTGATATATAATCATTCATTCCAACCAGTTATATATCTAATGGTAATATTAGGATTATGGTTTATCATGAAGGGTGTTTGAGTTTTGCTTTATAAGTGATGATGTTAAACGAAAATAATGTGTTTGGAAAGAAGTCTCATGAAAAGACCAGTCAAGAAACATAGAAGAATCATGTGTTCTGAATCAGGAAGTGATTGATCGTGAAACAAATGCCTATAAATTTTCTAACTTGTGAACGAAATATATATCCTATGATGTGCATTAACTGAAGGAGTAGTAATGTACCAGTGTTGAATAAAAATGAAAGTCAAAATACACATCATGTCCCCTAAGAATATACTTGCATTGATGTTAAACTAGCTCAGTAACTGTAGAAATATTAGGTGTTGTTTGCACCTTTCACTGAATTTACTTTTCAGTACTAGAAAACAAATATGTATTTCAGGTGGATGATTATTTCTGAGAATAATCTTGTGGAAAGTTGATTATAAATACACATATATGAATATGAATGAATTTAGGGAGTGTATAATAAGACACATATATTTCATATTTTAAAAAATCTGGAGAGTGTATATATATATATATATATACACTCTCATACATACACACTCCCATGCACAGATATAAAAATTAGCAATACAGGAGATCCATCATGAAGGCAGGCATGGAAAAATCAAGTCTCTGACCTCTTCAGCTGAGCGGGCATAGGGAGTCGGAAACTGTCTAAATGCTGTTTGCTCAGAATCAGTAGGCAATGTTGACCTGATGTGGATCTGGGGCGAACATTCTGGGCCCCTCAGAACACACACCGAGCCTGGATGGGCTGCATTCAACCTCCGGTTTGCCTGGTTCTCATGACTCAGCACTAAGATCCCACTGAAATAACTGTTCGGCCCTTCTGAACTTTCAGAGGTAAAAGCCAACCAAGCCTTCAAAAGCAGTGGCCACAGGATTGAAACGGCGCTTGGGAGAGACAGTCAGGACCCACCCGTTGCATTGGTTACCTTGCAAAGGGAACAAACGGTCACCATTTGCATGGGATACCACCATAGCATAGAAATGACTTCACGGGCAGAGGAGATAACTTCATTAAAACCAGCGTGACAGGTGTGTAATCCCCTAGCCATCTCTCTCAACACAGCGGGGAAACCTTAAGGGCCCCTCCCAGCTCAGCCTTAAGGGCCTCTCCCAGCTCTCCCGTGAGCACGATAGCCAGACCTAGGGAATCAGGATTGGCTCGGGACTAGCGCGTGGAATTCCCGGCTCCTGATCCCACAAGTGCTGACAATTGAGGTCTCTTACACCACGTACCGGGGGCATGGCTCCCAGAGGGCAAGAAAATTCGCTGGGGGTCCTCAGCCCCAAGCTCTACAAAACTAGGGTCTGAGGGAGGCAAACAGGGAGAGTGTGCCCAGGCATTCATGAAAACAGGGCTGCCAGGAGTAGAGTTCTGGCTTGTAACCACTATTGTGGTGAGCGTCACAGGTGAGCAAGGCATGGCTTGAGGAAGCACAAGAGAAGGCCCTAGGCACTCAGGATTGGAGATCTGCCAAGTCTAGGAGGAAGAGCTGCTGCACAGTGATTGGTTCCCACTTATTCAGAGGAGAAGCTTGGCCCAGTGCACACAGCTCCACCTACTGAAAGAGAAGTTAATTGAACTCTATGACTGCATTTATTATTATTATTTTTTTAATTTATATTTTTTCTATTTCTTTCATTTTCATTTTTGTTGTTGTTGTTCTTTAACTTTTTTAAATGTTTTTTTTTATTTTATCATTATTATTATTAATATTATTTTAAATTTTAATTTTCATCTTTTAATTATAATTATTATTTAAATTTTTTTTCTTTATTTATTTTCTATTTTTCTTTTGTCTTTTCATTTCTTTTCAATTTTCTTATTCCCCCTTCCTTGAATTCTACCTGCCTACTCTCATTCTCTTTAGTGACTTCTTCCCTTCCCTTCTAATATCTTTCCTCCGAAGCATCAAATAAATTTATAAGAGTAAGCAGTAACTCAGCAGTCAAACAAAACAAGAAGTAACATGAGCAGCATAAAAAAAACAAGGAAGAAAAGGAGTACAAATAACAATGGACAGCCTAAATATTCAGAAGGAATCATCAGAAAAATGGTCATATAAAGAACTCAAGGAATACCTTAGACAGATGGAATGGAACCTTAAAGAGGATACGAGACATCAAAACCAAACAGTGAAAGAACACATTGAAAATGAATTACATAAACAGATATAAAAAGAAATTAAGCATCTTTATTAGGAGATAGAGATTATAAAAAATCAAACAATAATTCTAGAAATGAAGGAAATGATAAACCAAATTAAAAACTCAATTGAGAGTATCACTAACAGAGTGGAGCGAGTAGAAGACAGAATGTCAGATAATGAAGACAAAATATATCATCTTGAAAAAAGTCTAGCCAACAAAGAAATGCTGGTAAAAAGTCATGAGAAAAACATCCAAGAGATATGGGATATCATAAAAAAAAAACTTATGAGTCATCTGGATAGAGTAAGGTACAGAGATTCAAACCAAGGGAATGAGTAACCTGCTGAATGAAATAATTACAGAAAACTTTCCAGAAATAAAAATGGAAACGGATAAAAAAAATTGTAGATGCTTACAAGACACCGAGCACAAAAAAATCACAGTAGACCAATGCCAAGAAACATTGTTATGAAGATATCCAATATACAAAACAAAGAGAAAATATTAAAAGCTACAAGAGAAAGGAGGCAGATTACAATCAGGGGTAAACCAAAAATGTTAACAACAGATTTTTCATCACAGACGCTGAAAGTGAGAAGATCCTGGAACAACGTATTTCAAACACTTAAAAACAATGGATGACAACCAAGAAATCTGTATTCAGAAAAATTAAGTTTCAGGTAAGACAACTAAATAAAAATATTTTGTGATAAACAAAAGCTAAAAGAATTTGCAGCCAGAAAACCAGCATTGCAAAGCATCTTAAGGAAAACACTACAGGAGGAAAAAATGAATATCAACAACGAAAACCATCAGTGGGAATTTCCTCAGTAATGACAGAGGGAGGGGGGAAAGCTAATCATGGATAAACAAACTAAATTTTAAAAAAAAGATAAATAATCAAAGACGGGTGGCAATACAAACCATATATCAATAGTAACTCTAATCGTTAATGGCTTAAACTCTCCAATAAAGTGACATAGGCTTGTAACGTGGATTAAAAAAAACAAATCCAACAATATGTTGCTTCCAGGAGACACATCTGAATGGAAAAGACATACACAGGCTGAAGGTGAAAGGTTGGGAAAATTTATACCATGCACACGGTCCTTGTAAGCAAGGAGGGGTGGCCATCCTCATACGGAATAAAATCGACTTCAAGACTAATTTAATCAAAAGGGATAAGGAAGGACATTATATACTGTTAAAAGAAACCATTCACCAACAAGACATAACAATTATCAATATTTACGCAGAAAATAATGGTGCTGCGACATTTATAAAACAAATTCTCCTCAATTTCAAGAATCAAATAGACCACAACACAATAATTATGGGAGACTTCAACTCACCTCTCTCACCATTGGACAGATCCTCCAAACAAAAGTTGAATAAAAAAAATATAGAATTCAATATCACAATCAATACCCTAGACTTAACTGACATATATAGAATATATCAACCATCATCAAGTGGATATACTTTTTTCTCACCAGCACATGGATCCTTCTCAAAATAGACCATATATTATGCCGTAGGGCAACACTCAGTAAATATAAAGGGGTGGAGATAATACCATGAATTTTTTTCTGATCACAATGGAATGAAACTGGAAACCAATGGTAAAAGAAGGAAGGAAAAATCCTACATCACATGGAAAATGAACAATATATTACTGAATGATCAATGGGTTACAGAAGACATAAAAGAGGAAATCAAAAAATTCTTAGAGATAAATGAAAATACAGACACAACATATCAGATTCAATGGGACACAATGAAACAAGATTCAAGAGGCAAATTCATCGCTTGGAGGTCATTCCTCAAAAAAAGAAAAAAAAACAAAAACAACAAATAAATGAGCTCTCACTTCATCTCAAAGCCCTAGAAAAGGAAGAGCAAAACAACAGCAAATGTAGCAGAAGGCAAGAAATAATTAAAATCAGAGCGTAAATCACGAAATTGAAACAAAAGAAACTATTAAAAAATTAATAAAACTAAAAGTTGGTTCTTCGAAAAAATAAATAAGATGGACAGACCCTTAGCCATGCTAACGAGGAGAAGAAGAGAGAGAACTCAAATTACTAACATACGGGATGAAAAAGGCAATATCACAACAGAAGCTACATAAATACGAAAGACAATTAGAAATTATTTTGAAAACCTATATTCCAATAAAACAGAAAGTAGTGAAGACATCGATACATTTGTTAAGTCATATGATTTGCCTAGACGGAGTCAGGAGGATACACACAATTTAAACAGACCAATATCAATCGATGAAATAGAAGAAGCAATCAAACGACTACCAACCAAGAAAAGCCCAGGACCGGATGGGTATACAGCGGAGTTTTACAAAACCTTTAAAGAAGATTTAATACCAATACTTTTCAAGTTATTCAGGAAATAGAAAAACAGGGAGCTCTGCCAAGTTCATTCTATGAGGCCAACATCACCCTGATTCTGAAACCAGACAAAGACACCTCAATGAAAGAAAACTACAGACCAATATCTCTGATGAACCTAGATGCAAAAATTTTCATTAAAATTCTGGTGGTTTGGATACAAAGGCACATCAAAAAAATTGTGCACCATGATCAACTAGGATTCATCCCTGGGATGCAAGGAGGGTTCAATATATGGAAATCAATAAATGTTATTCACAACATCACTAGACTTAAAAATAAGAACCATAAGATCATCTTGATAGATGCAGAAAAACCATTAGACAAAGTAGAGCATTCCTTTATGTTCAAAACATTAGAAAAACTAGGGATAACAGGAACATACCTCGACATTGTAAAAGCTATCTATGTTAAGCCTCAGGCTAGCATCATTCTGAATGGAGAAAAAATGAAGGCATTCCCTCTAAAATCTGGAACAAGACAGGAATGTCCTCAAGGAGCTAGATTCAAATCAGAGACTCTGCATTTGATAGAAGAAAAAGTTGGTTCCTATCTACATATTGTATGGTCAGGCTCCAAATTCCTTAATAGGACACCCATAGCACAAGAGTTAATAACAAGAATCAACAAATGGGAGTTACTTAAACTGAAAATTTTTTTTCTCAGAAAGAGAAACAATAAGAGAGGTAAATATGGAGCCTAGATCATGGGAACAAATTTTTACTCCTCACCCTTCAGATGGAGCCCTAATATCCAGAGTATGCAAAGTATACAAAGAACTCAAATAATTAGACAATAAGATAACAAATAACCCAATGGGCCAAGGACCTGAACAGACACTTCTCAGAGGAGGACATAGAATCAATCAATAAGTACATGAAAAAATGCTCTCCATTTCTTGCAGTCAGAGAAATGCAAATCAAAACCACCCTAAAATACCATCTCAATCCAGTGAGATTGGTAGCCATTATGAAG